>NC_060232.1:300000-579656 GCF_021155775.2 Neodiprion pinetum
CGTTACTCTTCTCCCACATATATAATTCAACTCAAATCTCTATTTATAGGTACCGCAAGAAAAATATTTTTCTTTTCTGATTTTAACTAAACAATTCTTCCTCTGTATTAATATGAACGTGAACATGAAATTTTTTTTGTTTCTAATAAGGTTGATTTTAATTAGTTGGTGACAGGGTTGTACAAATCGATTCTGAAACAAAAGATTTTTCGCTCAAGAAAGAGCAAGTATATCGACGTATTATTGCGAGGGGAATCGAATGCGCGCATTTCGAATACGGTGCGAGTAACGAATCAAGAGTTACAGCCAAAAAAACGAGGAGGCATCTCTCAGGCATTTTTGTGCTGCTGTTGGTTCCTACGCCCGTTTGGTGCGTTTTTTGTGATCCTGGCGGTCCAATTAGTCAATTACATGTATCAAGATTCTAGAATAATGATAACGAATGAGATTGTTTTCTTATATCGCCAACAGCTACTTCATTTCGCTTCTCCATTTTCTCCATTTTTTACCACTTCTAATGAACAAATCTAGATTTCTGAATTCGTCGAATAAAAATATAACTGAGATTTACTGAACCATTTAATACCAGGTGGGCATTTTACCGTTGCATCGGTACTCATTTTCACGAGCGACTTTTGACGCCGATGGCGTGGCACTGCCGCGTCAATTCGACGCCCGTGAAAATCCACCCTAAAGCGGAAACTTGGAATAAATTGCTTCGGGCTAGTAATTGAAACACAACGCAATTATAAAAGAAACGTGTTAGAGCGTACTTTGCGTATACACATAATCAAAATGAGTGTCAAAATTTTAAACCCAATCTTGGTTCTAAGTCTGCTTCTTGGCTGTAATCTGTGCGAAGGTTTGAGTAAATATTCTAGTGCAGCGAATGCGCCTGCCGAGGATGCTTCGATATATGTTCCAACATCAGTGCGAGAACTCGACAAACCTTTTCGAATGGCGAAATTGAATTTACTGTGGTCCAAAGCAAAGCATGTACGATCATCGCTAGCCCTCTACCTACAGACATAGCACATTAAACAGTAGCAGACTACTGACCATATTGTCGGTAGATAATTACCCTGTATATGCAGTATGCACTGTAGAATGATTCCACCGGAGTCACAACACTGTACACAGCATGCAGGGTATTGTTTCGTGTTAGGATTTCACGCCTCTAATAGTGACATATACTGGTAGCATTGTGAGAAGGTCGTTGTGTGCTATCTCACTGAAATAAGTGATGGGATGTGTGAATTATTTGAAACCTTTGCAACATTATAATGCAAGCCGAACTCATCCTAGCCGCGCCTGCAAAACTGTAGCATGACTTTAGCGCCACTCCAGTGGACTCACTCTACCATGTGAATGAAGACTTTCAAAAATTAAAACAATAAACTTTTCTCATACTAATTGTCTATGATTTATAACAAGAAAGTTTATATTCTAGCGTCTAACTGAACCCAAGCTGCAAGCACTATTCAGTGATTTGAAAATTCATGACAAGGAGGAGATCGCATTAAAACATCTTAAAGCTGAAAGTAAAGATCTTGAAGGTTTGCACGAAGCTACGATGCGTAAAAAACTAATTGGTAATTATTAATTTCTCCTACATTTACTATTAATCAACATTCACCTTCAGAAATTTTCAAATGTCTTCTATATGTAGGCCTTATGAGCACGTATGATCTATTGGAGCATTTCACAGACACCGAGGATGAGAATATCTTAAAGAGACATAAGGCTATGAATGACGGCAGCAATTATGTATCGAAAGATGTTTTTAAAAACAGAAAGCTCAATCAGTTATGGGCGAAAGCTGAATTTGCTGGCTTTACAGGTAATAATAATCATTTTTTTCCAACTTTTATTTTCGATCTGTCATTCTGATTCTTTGTTTCTCGAATTGTTAAAAGCATGTGTTATTTTCAGATGAAGAGCTGGCAGCATTGAAAGAAGAGTTTCTCCATCATCAGGAAAAAGTTGACGAGTATATGAGTCTTATCGCTGATATCGATGCAGGAGATACTCAAACTCACAAGAGTAAGTTCGTTTTCTCAGCATTTTTTAAATAATGTGCAGACAGTTTCTCCATTACTGCATAGCTCAACAAAATGTATTCAACTTCTCTGATCACAGATAGCTTGAGCGATAAACATGAAAACTGGAATATGCTTGAGCAAGAGGAAGAGAGCAACGATGTTCCTGGGAAAAATATTGATTATCTTACGAAAGTTAATTTGATGAGGTAAATAATTATAACAATTTCATATAAGATTTCTAGTCTGAATTTGGCAATTTAGTAAATTTATGACTTGCAATTGCTTTATTGGTATCCTTCACCGTCATTACAACCTTGCATTCTAATAGAGACAAGCATGTGAAATTAAAAGATGGATATGATCATTTGGAAAGACTCACTGCCCAAGGGCCAAATCATAAGGAATTCATAGAGCCTAAAGTGCAAGGTCTGTGGAGGATTGCCCAGGAAGCCAAGTTCAATCCAGATGAGTTGATGTCCCTCAAGGTATAAAAACATATAAATGTTTGACACCTAGTTGCAAATTGTGATTTATCCATTTAATTTTAGGAAGAACTTCGACACTATGAAAGGAGATTGTTGAAACTACGCCATTTTCATACCTCTGCAGCTTTGGCTGATGGTAAGAGAGGGAAATCAGAAGACTTTGACAATTCAACTGCTGAAAAAAATGTGAAAAAACATGCAAGAATAGTTGAGAAGTTACATCTTGATCTTGAGACAAAAATAATGCAAAAGCATGTGGAGCTGTAAATAATCAATTGAAAATTAAAAATGTAAATAATATGAAAAAATGTATGTATTGCTTTTGTAGCATATAGATAATGTTTCTGTGCAATTATTTTTCAAGAGCAAAGTAAAAAATTATTTTTATGAAATGATTAACTACTATCTTCTAGTTCATAGAAGAACCCCGACATAAGAATAGTTATTTTGATACTGATATAAAACAAAGAATCGACCGAATATTTTTTCGAATGTTTTATCCTTGTTTCGCAAACTACTTTTGGAATTACGTCTTAAAACGAAAAGTAGCCTTATATTTGGGATAAACTTATATTTGGAACAATAAAATGTATTGTTGCTTTCATAATCTATTTTTAGTTGAAGATTTTAGTGTGAACGGATCTGCATTTGCGGTAATAAATTTGTATGCTGGAAGAACGATGTGTAAGTAGATATTGCGACTTAACTAGGTATTATATCCTTGAAAAATACATTGAATAAACATTACATGAAGTTTGGGTTATGTTGATTCAATCTTCATTTATTCTTTATTATATTATAAGTAAAATTTACCTTCGAGCCATGGTGCTTAATTCAATAATCTGATTGGAAATCAAAGTAGTTTTCTTTGCACGTGAATTTTACCCAACACCCGGTACATGCATTCCAGTAAACTAAAACGAATTGAGTTAATTGGAAACAGAATGACCACGAATTACAACAAATTGAATGGAATAGAAAAGAATTGTGTGCCAATTCTTTTGAATTCCATTTAATTTGTTTCGGTTGTGATTTCGACTTGCTTAAGGGGGAGGTTACACCGGTCAATTCACGTATATCATTAAAAAGTCTGATCGGGTTGTTTTTTTTTTCACACCGAATGCAATGCAGAAAATCACTAACAATTAACTCAGATATTCAGACAATTTCTACGAGTTTTATTTCGATGGAATTGACCTACCGCAAATTCCATGCCCTTATTTGTGAAAAATGTTACAAAAAGCTCACACAAACCAATTTCAAATTTTTAAATCAATTCTGACGACTTCTGAAACATTTTTCAGAACAAACAAGTTCTTTTTGCCAAATATCTTCATAAATATAAGTTGCAGGTCTTGTCGTGACGCGTATTTCCAGTCTTATATATTTTTTCGCTTACCTGCATAATCTTTGTTCGAATGTTTGAGTACCTAAAATATAAGTTTTTCTCGTGTACGCATCCCTTAATTCGTGATGGCTTAATGGGATACCAAGTATATTCATTCTTATAAATGAGAATTTAATGATGAACATAGACATCGTGCTAAAAGAATATTTCGTCATGGTTACCATGTAAACAACTGCTGAGAACTATTAGCAGAGTATAAGGAATAATAATTTTTCACCCAGCACTCGAACCTTATACACACTGGGTACAATTATACAAAAAGAAGTATTATGGCAGCAGTGGTTCAGGAAAGGACTGTCCCTCCCACTGATACTCTGATAAAGTATGAGAATCCTGTCCTTGTCACCACTCACCCAGAAAGGGTTCGTTTTGAAAGATGTTTATTATTCCGCTAGCGTAACCCTGAACTACCGATGTGATATCTCTTGGAAATGAAAGTATTTTAATCTATCGACCGTGCTTTTTTAAGAAACAGTAAATGGAGATGATGATATCCAACGAAATAATTTTATTCAAAAAATCTAGATTTCGTGTTCAGTTGTATTTGGTGTCTATACGACCACCTCAGCAGGAGCTGGAAAATTTCTGACATCCATAGTTGAGGGTTTGTTGATATTTTTAGCGAGAGGCAAGTAATTTATTTCAGATAATCGACTTATGATACTTTGCAATGACTATTCTGAACGATACATGCTGATGTTTTGAATACAGAAGAATAGAGATGCATCACCATCTAAGGTTGGGATGACAGCATGTAAAGTACAAACAGCACTGCCAACAACTGACATTCGACGCGAAACTGATGAGATCTTGAATGGAATTCTGCCTCCAAAAGAATGGGAGGAAGATTGTCAAATATGGACTCAACGTGTGCGTATTAATTCATTGTTGATCCATTCATTTAAATCGCTCTAACACTGTTGAGGAGGTGCTCTAGCCGATTTCGACATTGTTGTATAGATCTCCAAATATTGAAGTCCACGTATTTCAATCGCGAAAACGGGCTCAACAGTCCCATTATATCCACAGTTCTGAACAAAGTTTCTCCAAGACATTTTCGTATGACGCAGAAGTAAAGAAAAGACAAATGGCATGAATTCTAGGAATTTACCATTACGATTTGTAGAAACAGTACCATTTCTTTATTTCTGGGTCAAATGAAAATGCGTTGGAGTGTTCAGAACTGTGTATCGAGTTAGGAGGAATATGCGAACCCGTTGTGAGAGCGATAATATAGAATTATGTTGAATAAAGTTGATAATAAGAGATATTCGGACATTTATTAAATTATATTTGTTCAGTACAGATCCGAGCACAGTTTAATTTAACATGATGTATAGGTGTCGAGTATACCGGCTACCAGATTAGACGTCATCAATCTGCAGGAACAACTTGATATGAGACTACAGCAACGACAAGCTAGGGAGACTGGGATCTGTCCTGTCAGGCGAGAACTTTATACACAATGTTTTGGTAATAAAATTTGCACCAAACTATCGTTTGTACACATTCTATATTCTCATATCAATATAATTGATATACATATTTAGATGAAGTGATTCGCCAAGTAACGATCAATTGTGCTGAACGTGGGTTACTTTTGTTCCGAATTAGAGATGAGATTCGCATGACTATGGCTGCGTATCAAACGCTTTATCAAAGTAGCATAGCATTTGGCATGCGTAAGGCTTTACAGGTAAGTAATACACAACAACCACTGATTGCTCCATACCTTCAAAAGTTCTTCAAATTGTTTTCAACCAAAATGTTTTTGGCAGGCTGAACAGGGAAAGGAAGATCTTATATTAGCCGCGGATGAATTACGCGTTCAAAAGGTCGAGCTTGAAAAAAATGTTGCTGAGTTGAGACAGAAATTCGAACAAGCTGAAACGAGAGCTGCGGAAGTGCGCGAAGCTGAGGATAAAAAACATTCTGAGGAAATTCAATTTCTAAAGAAAACAAATCAGCAACTCAAGGTAAAGTGTGCATGATTTAATTTGAGTGAAAAATTTGACATTTCTGACATTTCCGTAAAACATTATTTTCTTTCCAGACACAACTTGAAGGAATCATTGCAACAAAAAAGTGATTCTCAAGCAAACAATTTCATTTCCAAGACTTTCTACAGGCTTTTCTATATGGAATACCGTTTTCATGAAAATAATTTCTCATCGTATAAAATACATAAATATTATTTATTCGAAGAACACATTTAAATTAAAATAAATGTACTTTCTCGCTTTGAATGTTAAATAATAAGGTAATTTCCTAATCTACTTTCGATTAATTGCTTATACTATACTCTGTATAAATATACTATAATTGCTATACTGTACCAGCGAACTTCCACATATTATCATGGAATTTACATACTTTTGCGAATTATAATAGCATTTCTTGCAAAATTTAATTTATCAGCTTACATGGTGTATTTTTCACTGACACAGTTAAGGCACGCATGCATATATAGATTACTTTCTATTGTGGAACAGATGGACATCCTGATAACCCTTCACTTGCTATGTATGATATACATTATTGAAAAAAGAGTTAGTCGGAATATATGTATAATGTATACAGTTGTTTAAAACACTAACAATTTTGTACGCACTGAGCTAAATATCGAAAAAATGAGCACAGTGTCTTGAAATGAATTTACTTAATTTCACGTGAAACACTCATATATTTTCGATGAATATATAATTGATAACGGTTTTTATCATGCTCCTTACTAGGCTGAATAAGATAATTTTTTGTTAGACTTCTCCAGTTGTCGGTAGATAATATTCATACTGAAAACAAGAGTAATTATTATTCGCTAGGTGATAATTGACTTATGGCAAAATATAGGGAGCATTCAAACGAATTGTACGACTATTAATCTCTGAGAATCTTCACTACTGCTTCTCTGAAAATTGGCGTTTCTCATAATTAAGCATGACATTTATCAAATTCCTCTGAGATCGCAATGATGCTAAGATGTCCAGTATTGGTCCCATATGCCGTTTACATAAATTTCATATGTACGCAGAGGTAATAAATGGTCTGTGCACGTTAAAAGTAAATTTCGTGAAATCAAATTATGAACATGTTGAAATTCATAAGAAAGGAAATACTGTTTGATCGAACAGAATACATTGTGCCTGTTTTTTTTTTTTCAACAATTTTGTTCCAGTTTGGATTATTTAAGGTTGGAAATATTAAGTATGGATGACGAAACACACATAATCATGTATTTAATATCCATCACCCTCGTACGAAAGTTTTCTACCATTCCAGGCAGCGCAATGCCTGGATTTCCAATCGCATAAATACGAGTTTTATAAACAACTCAATATTCTTTGCCAACTGGAACAGATTTACTGTCTAGTATAATACTAGTTCGTCATCTCGTAATTTTATGAAACAGTATGTGCCACACTATGTATTAGTGTGCTGCAGAACTTGAAACTTCCTATATTTTGAGTTTATTCATAAGTTAATACTCGCTGAAGAACTATTATTATTATTATTATTACAAAGCTGATAATGTACAATGCCACGAAAACGACGCAGTTCACGTTTTTTCATGTCTACAAGGTAATTTTGCATTATCAAAAAAAAAAAAAATCTGTTATTTAACAGAAAATTTATTTTCATGATAAATGTATCTTCTGGGCAGTTTATCGTTATAGTTATGTACTACTGAGAATTTTACCTTTGCAGAGATCTTTTAAATATATTTGTTTTGGGGTTGCTAATATTCTTCTATTACAAAAATTCCACGACTTTTCCCAGTTTTCAGTGCTAAGCTACAAATATGCGGAGCACGTATTATTTTGTTCTGGCCCGCATTAAATTTCGCAGTCGCTGTTTAAGAAACCGTTTCACTAGATGTCATCTCTTTACCTTACAAGTTTCAAGTGCAGACTGGTAAAAGAAATCAGGACATGACGGCAACTAAGAGTAGTCGAATAAATTCCACGATTTTACCTTTACCAAATTATCATTTTTCCTTGACTAAAATCCGAACTCGTTGTTTCAATTCTAGTATCTAGTAAATAAAGCTTCGAATCAATCGGTCTTCAGAAATATATTTATGATTTATTTAATGGTCATGGAACCAAGCACATGAAGAAAAATTGTTCTTAACAATTTTTTTTTTTTGTGAGCAAATCTTTATTCTTTTTCTCTCTACACTGCCACAAAATTCTGTGACTAATTGACAAGTTACCTGACTTGGTGGTTTTCCTTGACTAGTGCGACCATGAAGTAATTTATGTGAATAAAAAAAAAATTTTGAGTTTTTGCAACATCTATGTACTGTGAACTGATTCTTATTTTTCTATTTTGCGAAATCAAAACGGATTGTCACTTTCAAAGAAGCAGGTCAGCCAATAATCCGAGAAATAAACTGTTTTACAATATTGGGAAAAGTGGTGAAAATATTCAACAGATTCAACTCATATTTTCCTTAGGTAGAACTTAACAGAAGGCCCATAATGACACACCCTGCAGTTATTTAAAATATACCAAGTTATTTATTTATGTACATCAATACATTAAACAATAATGCAAAATATGGTACACGGCATGTTCTGTAGCACAACGAGCTGTTAATATCATAGCCTAAGTCAGAGTTTTGTCTAAATGAGAACTTATTAGTACCATTAGCAATTAAATAAATAGTGTTTTGCTGCCTTTTTCGTGATTTAATACTTTGACTTCGCTTTCGCTGTAATGCTGTGTACTTTCAATGAACAGAAAAATACATGCTGCGACGCTTTGGTCAAGTGGACTCTTTGGTACTTTTGAGCCACACAGGAGGACCTTGATCATGCCTAATTATGGTAATAATGGGCAGTGTAGGTTAACTCTATCATTGGCCTGAGGAGCCCGCTTGACCGAATCCTTACAGCATGTCAATTCTTTCAGACAATTTTTATTGAGAAAAACAACTAGCTACCATTTGAAATACATAGGGTTAACATGTGATGCAACTATAGTAATAGAAAAATACTTAGGAATGTACATTTCTGGTAAGACCCGAAACCTTTGTGCACATTGAAAGGTCAATGTGTCAAGTACTTAATTATATATGTTAAGTAAATAAGTGAAAGGGTAATTTGTTTGTTAAAGTTGAGATAAATAAATGAATGTTGACTGGCAGCATAATACTTGATTCATCTTTGAAACAATTGCTGCCTCAGAAAAGTAATTTCTTCTCCAAACTACTAAATACTAGCAGTGTGTTCATTCTAATTTGTTTTCTGGAATATTTCATATGTAGTTGTGATCTATATTTGATGAATTTCATGTTGAGAATACTAGTCACTCATGTGTGCTAGTCTGATCTGGGAAAGAAATATTGCACAAAACAACATTTCGATATATCAAATTGTAAAAGCTGAGTAAGAGTTGACATGATCGGTAGAATGATGTGACATTTCATAATATGAATTCGTCTATACTATTCTACGTGAATATTGTCGGAAGTTTTAGAATCGTTAAATTCATTGTCATTATTAGTGACGCCCTTTGCGCGAACGCTTTCGTTTTTTCTTTTTAAGCGGTATAGTCGCTGGGAGATTAACATTGATTGGTGTGGAAATATGAGACTCGGTGTCTTTCTCTTCCACGGGTGTACTCACAGAAGTTTGAGCTGTGGGATCTTCGCTCTCACTTTCAGCATCGCTGGCACCAGTTTCTCCGATACTATCAGCTTCCTCTTCGGCATTACTGAGCTCCAGTGAAATAATTTTTTCTCTGAGAGTTTCGACCTATGATCAGAGAATAAATAGGATCAATGTACCTTAATGAAAAGAAATATATATATATATGTACACAAAGAACTGGGTATTTCAACAAAAAACATGAGACGTGACAAGGAATATTTGTAAAACAGACGGGGTTTTAAATAAGCATAGTAAATTGGAACAACATTCCAAGTACTGTACAAGTACCGAGTATGACATGACGGGCTCACTTCACTGAAACCCCATGGCACGTCATACGATACCAAGTTACTTAGAACATGTAGAGCATACCGCTAGCCGGAGAACAGTGTGTCAGTAATCAGTAGAAAGAAAATGAGTGGCTCAAGGCAGTGCAGGTTGCATTCCCAGTGAGAGTGTTGGAATCTTCAAACAACAAGACCAAGTGTTAATTTCATTCTATGAGTCAGAAAATTAGTAGTTAATGACAATAGTAAAGTAGTTCGATACCACTAGAACAAACAATATGTGCTAAGCATAGTTTACTGAGAAAAATTACAATTTTACCAATAGTTTTTTTTATATTCCCTTGTTCAAGTTATTTGTCATATGCAAATCATAGTCCATTCTATATATTTCAGACAACTACACATGACATGCATCCAGCATGTAAGACAAAGTAATAAAATGATATAAATAAACGAATAAAAATAATGACAGACCAACTGGCACTCTGAAATGAAGCAATGGTACCAGTCTTTGCTAATAAAAAATCGTATGAAACATTCATACTAAGGAGAATTGTAAAAAGAGAACATGAAGCAAAGTTGAACCCCGTTACTCGTGCATATATGCGTGGTTGTGTGTACACGTGGTGTATTTGATTCGGGCCCTCCTGACTGTGCGATGCGGACTTGAAAGATCATAATCTATTCTCTATACGAATTAGCAGAAATATCCTCGTAAGAGAACCTCGCCAAAGCAACATTTGGTACCTCATGCTCAATCAGCTTCTCGACGTATTCAACGGTTCGCACACGGCGTTCACCCGTCACTTCGTCCACATACTCTTCGGTGCGTCGAGTGACCTTTTCATCCACTACTTTTTCACATTCACGTACAGCCTTTGGGGGGCCAATCTTGCTGCGCACAGCAAGCTTAGGAAAATCTGCACTAGACGGTCGTAATGTAGCGAACTATGGTAGGGAGACAGAGAAACGAAAGCCGTTGTAGTTAGAGTAATCGGCTTACAAAGATTATATTATGATTTCAGTACATGAACACAAGCAATTAGTAACAATTGATGTTAAAATAGAAACTTTAATGTAAATCACATCCTGATGTTAATTGATTAATTGTAGATTTACTGTATGGTGATGAAAATTCGAAATAAAACCTACTTCCGTCACATTCTCTGGTTCCGTTGGTGGCTCTGCAGCTGTGACTGTCAATTCAGCCAAATTATCTGTCTTTCCAGATGTATCCATCATCTCGTTCATCTTCTTGATCACTATTTGTGCTTGGAGAGCATCCTTGGTGAAATAAAGAAAAATCGAATAAAATAATGCAAACTTGTGTTACAGTTCTTTTCACGTGTAGTAAACTACAACACGTTATACACAGAAAATAATGATTGACGGTTTCCTTTTACCTGCTCGAGAGACTTAAGTCGTGCTTGTCTCCAAGCAGCTCGTTTTTCCGCTCTCAGTGCTCGTTGTTTGGCAGGAGATAGTTGGCTATCTTCGTCTTCATCCGAAATTAAGCCCTGTAGACAAAATTTGTGATACACAAATATAATGAGTATATGATCACAATATGAGATTTGGCCTGTAAACGGAAAAATATTTAATTTTTGTCTAGGACATAAACCGGAAGAAGAAAAAGGGAATGGTGGTAAATTCAATGCAATATTACCTCTTGTATCATTCTTTCCTTCAAGCGTCGTTCAGCTTTGGCAGTCCTGACGATACTTGGTGCGTTGTGTAATAGAGGATGAGGACTTCGTGAAGACAGTCGGCTACTGGAAGGTTAACGAGCATGCGTACTGACAAATCACTAAAACGGCATCTTAACATTAGTTTTTATTTATAGAGAATACAAAAGCAAAAACAATACACAATGCGAAGGGATCAGTTGTGACAAGTACAAATACTAAAGTACAAATTCCGTATAGAGTGTAAATGTGTAAAAAAAAAAAAACTTTGAGTTGCTACAGAATTGCATATTTTAATACACAGTGAGGTAGCAAAATAGTTTGTCAGCAAGCTGCAGTAAATTGATTTTATAACGTAACTAAACCGCTTTAGTGGAACGCTCTCTAAAACGGGCCACATACAAAAATTGTGTAATTTTGAAAAATAATTTTTGTCGAGAGAAAAAGCCTGGATAAAGGATTTTTGACATTGGCAAGTAACAAAAAGTATCTCAAAAGCCTTCTCCCATCATATAGTTTCATTTAAGCATTAAAAATTTCACATATCATACTAGCGAAGAAAGGCTGCTGTACTTGAATGAATTAGGAAACTTGTTATGTCTGTAAACATTATATGATGAAATATAATTGCGGAATCAAATTTTCCTAGTCCAACAAAGCATATTAGAATCAGCTGTTTATCTCAATGGAGGGAATTTCATAAATTATTTGGGGATTTGAATGACAATGTAGAGGAAAAAATATACAAATTAAAATAGGGGGCAATTGATGATCATAATTATATATTAAATGGACTTTTTAGTGAAAATGGTTTTACACAACTTTGTTTATAGACAACACTGATCTGCCTCGATATTCTTGATGAAGTCGAAGATAATGAAGTCCAGAGGGTTGCCGCATCGACATAAAATAGTCTAATTTAATTTTGACAGTCGCAGAACTTAAAATTAATCTGTTCATACAGGTGGATGAAAAATTGCGATATGTATTGCGAGTTACTTGATGCATCAACAGAGTATTTTATCTTTAACGATCTATTAATACAAGAGTATATCGAAAACTGAGCTTTAGGAAGAAAGGCGATACGGATAAATGTTAAAAGTCCCATAGCAAAAGAGACTGTCAAAAGCTTAGATGAAAACGAAAGTAAATTAAGGTGGGACTTGAATGGAATTTTGAACCATTTTTGTATATTTATTTTCATGCCACAAGAAGCTTATTAGTCCAACAAAAAAATTTCAGCTTTCGGATATTTGAGTTTACATATCGATTATGTAATTTTGTATGATGATCAAGATTCCGAATCACTGTATCAAATATCAAATTTGACGAGTTTGCAAAAAGTTCAGTTATATATCATGTTTTTAAAATCTTGAGAACATGAATTACCTCCCTTCACTGGACTACCAGGGCGTAAAAAATGCAATAAACACTTACTTTCAAGTCATTGCATTCTTTTCTAACCCGATTAACAAAAATAAGTCTATCCGTCCCAAGATAGATTAGTGTGCGCAAAAAAGGAGCTACAAAAGCACAAAACTGTATAAATTTCTTGGCTAGGCCTTGGCCTTGCTTACAAATAACTCATGTCCTTTAGATTAAATACATGGGAATATCGAATTTAAAAAGTAAGTATGACGAAGTGATGAATGTAATGAAAAATGATTTTTCTCATACCAGTTATCTAGGAATCTCTAATTCTGCAAAACCATTTGTTTGAGGCATAGTATTGACAACTCGTGGAGCACAAAGTTCCTCGCAACATCGCTTGAAATATTCCAAAATCGGCTGACACTATGCGCCAAATTCAATATATAATAGATATAGCGTCAATGTTGAGCATTGGTTTTGTATGTATTTTCAACTTCTCAGAATTATAGCTGCCTAGGTAATTAGACATATGCCTATGCACTGATTATTATTATTATTATTACTGTTTTCTTCATCAGTGGTTACAGTTTGAGTACGTATCACACGTATAATATAATTACATATATACACAACTTATAGGAAAATCGAGGAAAACGCTGTAGAATATTTAAACCATGGTACAAAAACTGTTAGCATGCTGGTTGAAAAATAAAAAATGATTATTCAAATCATGGTGATGGTTAAGTGTTCGCAAGCGATAGGACCTAATTAAAAATTACCCCCAAAATCACAATCAAGATGTTGTTTACTTGTTTGAAGCAAATCATCTCATATGTCATAAGGGGGAATAGAGCGAGTGCTGGGGGGGAAAAAAAACTAGGTCTATGTGTACCATTAGAATTCGTTATTAAATTACTAATTGCTTTACGTGCAAGTGATTTTCTAAATTTCGATATTCAAAGAGACTTCCGAGCGGGAGAATAACGTTTTGCTCGAATTTTGGTACACATGTCTCATGTTGTCTGTAATTATTACCTAATGCCATTAGCATGTTTAAACACTCTACCACAATGAAACGTGAAGCATACTCAGATAAAAATTCCCACACCTCAATCTATGCCACATACCAAACTATTCGATCTAAAAATTATTATACTAACTATGATCAAGGTAATCAATGAAAACAAAGGGAAAAGAGGCAGGTTACAGGAAGCGACTAGCGTAGGTGCATCTTGCTTTCAGAGTGTGAGGCAGCTCAACCAATCTTACTTAGGTCTTCTGTCATCCTGCTCCTCCATCATATCCTCTGGCTCTTCTAATACCTCATTTTCGTCAATCTGAGCCCATGACTTCAATTCATCTCGTGTTAACGTGGCAATTTTTCTTTCTGAAATCATCAGATTGAACAGTGTCGTATAGTACTGATTCACCCAATTCGGATGTACCCATAATCATTCTGTCAAGAGGCATAACTTTGGGAAATTTCTAAAATAGAAAGACTGTCAAGTTATTAGGTTGTCTCACCTTCTTCTTGTTTCATGTTCTCAACTTCATCTTGGCTCAGAAAGCTGAACACCTTCTCTGAAAGCGTTAAATGAAGGAGCGTTAAAATTTGTGATAGTTATGAATGCGAATCAAAATCGAAGGTAACTTGAAATCTGCGAAATTTTACTCCATTCGTTGTAATGAGTTATTAACGTACATACGTACATAATGTTACCGAACCAGGTAAGTAAAACCTTTAGTCTGCATATTTGAGAACTGTTCTTTCATTTATTTGAGACAGAAGAACTCTCACCTGGTTTTGGAGAAGGTTTCAGGTGCTCCTCCATAGCAGATTCAAATAATCTTTTCCGATCGCTAACGGACATCTTTGTCGAAGCGGGAGGTGGAGATGGCGTTGACGTGGGCTGTGTTCAATTAATACTAGCATTGGTAAATAGTCTTGAAGGTTAATACAACGGTATGGTGAAAACTCAGAATTTACAACAAATCTAAGCTCATCGTATGAGAATGTAAAAAAATTTTCAGTTAAAGATTGTAACGTAATGGACCCAAAGTGCAAATATGTTACTTCAGGCTCTAGTGCGGTCAAAATTTAAATTTTAAAACCACTCAAGCTTGCGTTGATTTGTCGTTTAAATTAAATAGTTTTTAAAATCCCTGATGGAATGACTAATTAGTGCTGTCGAAAATTGAATGACGGTTGCGTTTCCATGGCTGGTGAAAGGGGATCAAATCGAATAAACATAAATATAATAAATAAATAAAAAATTAATTATTCGAGAAAAGATTCGAATAGTTTATAGGCGGTCACATCAAGTTATTGAATTTTCTAAACACCATTTCAACAATGTAATTCAGGGAGCATATTTTTGATGATATGCAATCCTATTCTTTATAGATGTGGGAAAATGAAAAGAAAAACTCGCTCCAAGTCATTCCTTAATTCTGCATTCGGCTTGGGATCGACATACATGCTGCACTGGTCATGTTAATATCCTATCTTTGCAGTCTCAGTCCGACAGTTTTCATTCAGTCCATTGTAACATTGAAATGTGACACATGTTTCAACCAGTATATTTTCGTGTGAGCAAGGCAATTTTCGTTGTAAACAGTTACCCGTGTTGATGGGCACAGAAGCATTATCGAAGTGCCACTATCTGTTACAAGCGTTACAAATCACATTCAAGTGGTAACAGTTTCGAATCAATTCAATCATCAATGATAATATGTAAAAACATCGGTATAATTTTATATACATATTTTTGTTAGTTTTTACGAGCACTTACTACTTGTATATATATGTATAGGGTAATGATCAATAATAATCATGCAAGTAGGACCCACCTCAACCTGAGATTTCCAGTGTACAGAGCGTGCAATCTGCGGTAATTCTCTGGAGGGAGGAGGATGAGAAGGAATGATTTCTTCAATGTACCCAGGGCTGGTCAGTGGCGTCGGGGGAAGTCTAGTGGGGCGTGAGCGATGATTGTCAAAAGGGTCATTAATAGAAAATCGTTTTTGGGGAACAGCTTCTTCGGGAGACAAACTTGGTTCAAGCGTGGATAATGGACGCTGTTGAATTCGGAATTTTGGAGGCTGAATGTAAGGTACTGATGAATCAATAAATGTTGTTTTGACTGATGATAATGCTACATTACAGTGTGGGAATAACTCATCCCCCGTGGTTTCTGTAGTTTTAGAAGCCATTGGAAGTGTTGCTGAAGTAACAGTACATTTAGATCTACTGGGTGCTGTTCCGGAGTAGGGGGAGGGTAAGGTTTGCATTGCAGAGTGAAAATCATGGTTTGTGATTTGGGTATAGGGAGTGGAATGAGTAGAAGAGGTTGGAGGAATCGAGAAGACTACACCATCCACAGATGTTCCTGCAGCGGCTTCTTTGCTAATTAACTAAGTAAATGAAATCAAATATTAGATATTAGTAAAATTGTTAGTTAAAAGGAATGTAAGAAAAGTTAGAAAAATATTTGTATAATTCATTCACTCATCATTCACGCATTGGAATATTTTATTTGCATTCAACAGCTACAGATTTACTACTGGTACTGCGATCCGAAGCTGAAACGAAAATAGCGACATCGAACGATCGCAAGTTCACATTATATACTTTTTGAACAAATAAATGTATTGTTACTAAAACGAAATGCATCTAAATTGAAGAACAGAGACATAAAGTTGATTGCCTTATACAATAGAGTGAGATTTATTCATTTGTCATATTAGTTATTGCCAATAATATTTTAAAACAGTGTTAAAAAGTACCGAAATGATAAGATGATAGCGGTATCAAAGACAATGGTCCCTCCAGAAAATACTTTTAAGCAACGCAAGTATGATTTACGCGTCTTTGTCATCTGCGTTCCGTACTTGAAGTAATTGTTTCTGTGACAGTACTGAAAAAATTCCAAACAGTACAAAATACTTGTAAACCATACTTTCATCACATAAAATGTCGTGTACACCATGGAGGCAAACTATTTTTACACCTCACGCAAAATTCGTCTTCAGCTCACCTATGACTCAAACTGCAAATTTACACTCAACGTAAAAAGACTTATTTTGCCTCCTTTATACACAATTTACTAATATTTGGAAAAAGGGAAGAAGATTCAATTATCTTCTAGTTTTGCGAATCACTAAATTTGTTTGAAGAACTCTCCTTTTCAATACGATTAATTATTATTGTCTTTTCCACTAGTTATAAGTTAACATATCTCGTGTATAATTTTTTCGAAATGTGATAACAAAAAAAGGTGTTATTTCTAAATTAACTTTTCACTACTGAACTTGTACGAAATTCCAGAGATTTTATGATTAAAAATAAAGTGTTGAAAATAAAAGTTGACAATGACTGTAAAATATAATTTTAACTTAAGAATGTTGCCTAGCCGGATGGTAGTTTAGACCACCTAATTTTCTCGTGGCTAGTCAATTGAATTGATGTCGAAATATGGATCTGTGTTATGGCTCTAGCGAAATCTTGTAGAATAATTCTCCCTCGCTCATAATGTGAGTTAAATATATGCTAAATTCGCACCATTTTCCTGTCAACATTGAGATAATATTAGCATATTTGGTCAAAGCCATAATGCAGAGTTGATCTTCACTATTGAGCAAATGAGATTACAGAATATAAAGTAGTTGCATAGTCTAGTGCCACGGAAACTAAACAATATCCATAAGTTACAAATTGGTCAGATTAGCGGTTTCTGCAGGATAATTTTTGATATTTACAGTAAAGAAGATTAATTTATTTTTAGTAAAATGTTACCCTGAAATGGATGTCTTGTACTTCACGTTAAGCAAACTAAGGCATATTATCGCAATTAACAATACACCTATGTACTAAATTGTTGTATATTTTTATACAAAATTATGAGAAACACAGTGACTGTACGGCAAGAAAAAGTAACGTCAATACAAGAATAATTCCCACATTTAGGAAAAAAACGCTGTAATCCTTAGTGTTTAGTTCTTAAACAACAGCAGGGCCTACTTATCAAACCTCGTGGTATAATACAAATCGCAATCCAAGTGCTATAACACGTAAACCTTTGGCTGCCAACTTTAGGCAAGGCCACACTGTATCTGTTCATAAACATCAATATAACTCGCAAGCTCAAACAGCTGAAACTATTTGCAGCCTTGGTCAGAAGGAAAATTTTCTTTTATCAGTTCTAAGGACACGAGTCACCTTCAATCCCGTCATTCTGGTTGTTAATCAAAGAACATCCCAAGTTTAAAGCCAGTGAATCAGGGACCGAGATTAGCATAATTGCTAGAGTTGTTGCATAATAACAATTTGGTAAACTTGGATCATACTGTTGAAACAGTGTAGAAGCTAGTTTTACCGTTACATCCTGTATAGTTGAAAAATGGGCACCTTAAGTTGAATAAGTTCTGTAATTTCGTGTTTACCATTTCGCACTGATCAGCTTATTTTTCCGGTATAACTATCAGCCTGGGGATGGTGCCTGACATTACCAAAAATCAGGATGCGTCTTTGCGTGGTTCTCACTTTGGCGGTTGAGTGACCCATGCCCTTACGGCTGTGTTCAAAAATTAGCTGCTAGTGCCGTTAGCAGTATCGCACCTCTGCTGTACCATTGAATTGACGGCATGCCTTCCCTCCATTCCAGTGAGTTCAGAGTACTGGGAGCTCATTTCGGAACACACACTTGTCAAACTTTGCGAATTGAAATAGCATTCCTATCCATACATACTTAACGATTCTTCAACATGCTCGGTAACACTTTCATAATTACTATTTTATTACTGTAATTGACAGTAGAAAATCTACCATGACTTAAGTAATGTGTTTGCTGAAGCGATGCTTGGCCTCTCATATTGTTAAGTCTACCAAACAATACCACATTGCGTATAGGTTCGATATTGTAGGTACATCATTTAAATTTTGTATCACACCCTTCCACTTTTTTTTGTAAACACATTCGTAAAATTTTTCACAAAATTATTTTTTTTTTTCTACCCTACCTATCTTATGTCAACTGAGGATACTTTGGATGCTCCTTTTAAAAGCAGCGCTGAGCTCAAAGTCTATAATAATTTACGGATAATTAGTATATTGGATCTTGATTGTGTACTCAAGAGCCTACAAAAAAAAAGTTGTTGACAACTTTTAGGCAAGATCTAATTTAGGTCATTGATCTGAATATATAGCTATCAAAACTATATATAATCATCAAGGTTAAATGGTCTGAAAGCATCTTGTTTTCATGTTCTCGTGAGAATGGATTCCCATTGAAATTTAAGAAAAGTAAAAAACCCGTAGAAATAGATGACATCTGATCAATGGCGAATTAGACCAAGCGATAGAGAATTTTGCGTGACAAAAATAGTATCTGGATACCGCTTGTACCATTACACGAAAGACAGTCCGTACTTATATTCTGCCATGTTTTGGACACGCAAGTATCATTTATTAAATTTTTTCTTTTCAGTTCTTTTTAAATTTAGTAGTAAAACTAAAAAAAAAAACACGATTTATGGCTCTTAAATTTTTATAAAAAATTAATAAATGATAGTTGCGTCTCCAAAACATGGCAGAATATGAGTACGGACTGTCGTTCATGTAATGGCACAAGCGGTATCCAGATACTATTTTTGACACAGAATCACTCTTTTTCTGCTCTATTGCTTAGCCTATATCTGTAGTGTTAGGCCATTGAGTACCTTCTTTATCGAAAGATTGAGCATCGCGCCACTTTTCTTAGATGAATCCTATACTTTGATTAAAAATACTAAACACACCTTTCAGATTGAATTATAAATATTTATCAGATGGAACTTTAACTTTAACATCAACATCATTTTATTTTATATTTAAATAAATAATATCTTTATGTATAATGACGAACATATACATATATCTATATGCATATTATACACATATACGGAGTGGGTCGTGTCAAATTCCAATAATGGGAGAGGCTTAGTTGGTCAGTAGGCGCCGCGGTGACATTGAAGCAAGCCACCACTCTTTGTTGTTGTTGCGAATCATTTCGATTCTAGTTGAACAACGATATAAAATCATCAAAACCTAATACTGGTTTAAAATATTGATGTTGCTTCAATGCAGTCATCTGATTGGCTGCGGAATGGCGCCTACTATCCAATTTATCTCCTCCTGTTCTCAGAGCTTGAAGTAGCCGCATATATATATGTACGCATGTGTGTTGTGCATGTGTAATCATCTGGTCCATTAGATTTACATAAACATATAACATTTATAGAAAATTTATAGATATACAGCACATTGATTTATATATTCTAATAGTGATATGAATTTATATAATAACATAATCATCAGGTAAAGCATCGCATTTTCCAGACACAAAATGTACCACGTGTTTTGGTCACCAATATATATAATATAAACTTACATGTTCCAATGAAACAGGAGTGATAAAGTCTGTTAGTAACTTTTCTTTCTTGGATTCAAAATAAAACACTACCATGTCCGGTTATATCAAATTATGATTCATAATTCGTAAATATATGTATATCAAACGAGGATTGCAGCTTCATGTAATTTTCAATTGACATTGTAGCAACTCACGAAGGATAACACGTTTATCCAGTCACCTGCTCGTGTTTGGAAAATGTTACGTTACCTGCCCAAGGCTCCATGACGTTACATCAAAATTTGCATAAAACGCAGATTGCAAAGTGAACGACGGTTTCAGAATTTATCCTAAGCTTTCAAAATTTAGAGTCGAAAATAATTTAATCGCGAATATGTACCCAACTGTGATTTTTGCCCTCACGTGCTGGCATACCTAATATTTCACCGCTGTTCTTTAATAACGCAACGAGAATTCTAATATCAGCCAAATAAATTGCAATAAGACCAAATTATTGTTCGTAGCGTAACTTTAAATCTTGGTTTGACACATTGCACGTTATATGAACATGTTCCAAAATGATTGGCAAAATATATCATCCACCTGGACTTTGGATAACAATTTTCTTCTGTTAAGTACAAATTGTCCATTTTACACAGTTTCAAATTCGAGCTATGATTTCTAATGAAACAGCGATGTATTTTTTCGCATGAATCATTTTCGATAATAACTGGGTATATGTACACTTGACGAATTACAAAATTCAACTAGGTTCGTACTACCTAATCAAAATATATAAATACTACGTCATACTCTTTCATACTAAATTTCCTCTGTAGAAACGTGAATGCTTTTCAAGCTTAACTCTAATATTCCCTTCAAATACCTTCTATGTGACTAATTTGAAACTACCTTCTCGGTAGTGCGTTCTCAATCATTTTCACACGACGTCTGCTTTCTATTTCGCACAAAATTTGTTCGGAGTTTATACGTTATAATTCTTATTGAGCCTTGCTATAGTACAGACGACAATGTTATTACAATTTTTTCGATACGAATGGTGTACTTTTGTAGCGTACTCAATGTAGGTTGACTTTTTACATAATATTTTGATATATACAGCTCCTTCTTCCAAATTTAAAAATTATATAATATGTGTGAAGTTATACTGACTTTGCCATTTGCATAGTTGTTAGGTTCAAGAATGTTTATTTCAACAAGTCGTACCAACATTGTAATTATAACCGCAACGCCACACGAAGAATTCCAGTTTCATTATACTCGAAGTATTGAACAACTATTTACGGATTCACTGTATTTTCAAAGTTATGACACATGTAAATCCAGCCGAGTGAATTTTACAGGCTAAATTTTAAATTAGAGTTCGTCGAAAGTAAAGTTATGATCAAACTATTCCTGTTGACAATTTGTTTGCTGCCAAGCGTTCCTTACTTAGTAATAACTGACCGCTGGGAAAGATGTCTAATGGCCAAAATTTAATTGTAAGCTCGCCAATGACTAACGTGTTGCTTCTGTGCCTACATTTAAATTCTCCTAGCGAATATTTTGCCAACGTTTTTTACGTTGATAGAAACTCTCTATCTTTTTCATTGTCAAAGATCAGTAAAAAGATGTCAACTGATTGTTGACGTATTAGCCCTTCGAGGAGGGACCTCCATAATTATTTATATATATAGCCGTTAGCTATTGACCCAAACATGGGCGGTACTTGATTTTTCTTTTCTGCTTCCATGTATTGTACATATATGCTTAATGTAAGTACGCTTATTCACTTTAATTGTTGGGAGGGAATGTTGTTTCTCTCTTTTTTCCTTACTCCTATAATTTACGTTTGTTTTATAGCTATTGATTAGAACGAATTTTATTTGTTTTTTGGAAATAAAAAAAACAAATACAGCCCTTGAAGGGTTGAAAGGTCGGCAAACATTTGACGACACTGGAACCGTTTTAGCCAAACGTTTTTAAAGGCTTTAGTCAAATTCGCAGCTGTCCTATGCCTTTACGTTGCAATCGCAATTATTCGAGGGTAAAAAATTATTCCTCTGCTACAAATTCGAAGCAATACTTTGCATTATCAAGAATTACAATTGAATAACCGACTTCTGTACAAGTACGAACTTGCATTCCTGATATGGGTATAGATTATAAAAACCATGATGAACAGCGAGAACTAATGATTGTATGAAGTTATAGGAAATACATAATTATGACGAGGAAGATATCACACTTTGCCAGTAGTTTATCTTACTTCACAAAATAAACACATCATTTCTTCGGCGTCAGTAATTAACGTTGTACGATGAGCCACTTATAAGCTTAATGGCAGTTTAGATAACAGACAGAATAACAAGGTATTGTTCAACAATAATATAGGTGTGAGAATGTAATAACGGCAACCTGTGCTTATATCATTACATCATTATATAATTTATAATTATTTATGGCACATTAGTCCGCAGGGCAGACGCAGGGAAAGCGGGAAGAGGATGGATAGCTTGTTCTTGTTATAGGGCTGCCATAGATGTGCTATCGCCTTCCGTTGTCTGCAAATATGTCAACTCTTTTTGTTTGCTCTAAAGAGCATGCCGGACATCGATAGTACTTATCATGCGCGATTTAAGCATATCGATTAGTAAAGAACTGACACTAAACATTATGCAATGACACGTAATGACGCTAAATTGCCAAAGTAATAATGTTGAACGGTGCATATGGGCACGGGAAAGAAACAGACAATTTCAATCATGCTATAACAATATACAGTAGAGTTTGTCTAGCAATGGTAAATAATGTGAACGGGTATGCAAACCATCAGGAAATAGAACATTACTAATTGCAAATTAACGGAATAGCAAAATAACAGCAGGATTTTCTGGAACTTTTAACGGTGCAACTTTGGTACGGGCATCCACGTGTCCGGAATTCGGACTACACTGAAACTTCCCAATAACGGACACCTTTGGGACTAAAAATTTAGAACAATGTTAACGTGTAAATTGTGCTACTGAAGATGTTTAGATTGTCCGTTGTAAAGAGGAATCCGTTATTGGGAGGTGGCCGTTAAAATAAGTTTCATGGTAGTCAAATCCACAAGTTTAATTTCGGTAATTAAAGACTCTATAAAGGTAATAAGGTGAAGTGAAGATGTGGCCAAGTGTAAAAACAGCATTGAACCGGATAGCACAATTTTTATGAAAGTGGAAAAAAAATACCCATACTAATGGGTACATAACTGACTGAATTAAAAATATCTGCACAGTTGACTCTAATAGGGATACTATTCTTTTTATCCAATAAAAATAAATTGAATACATGTAGAAGTTTGGTAAAAATTTTGCAAAAAAAATTTCATCAGCTTTGCTTCATAAGTAATTATCGATAATTGAAATTAGGCTGCTAAATCTCCAGCCCCAAATTGCAATAATCTCTATAATGAAACAATTCAAGGGCATAGTACAGAAAAAAGTATACGTGTATTTTTGTTAATGTTTAGAAATCAACCTTTCAAGTTATGAGTTTAAACAGGTAGCTAGCTCATATTGTATTTATCTCGAAGTTTCAAATTGTGTCAGATGTACACATTTTTCAATGCAACTCCTCTAATTATTATGCGCATAAAATAGTAATGTACGCCCTGCGATAGTCCACTTATCGGCATCTGACAAACTTGCAACAGTTCACATCCCCAACCAACTGAACTGTTCAAATACATGTATAGTAAAACCTTGTGTACAAGTTTTTCACTTGTACATTTTTTCACATTCATACATTAAGCCCCCATGATGCCAACACTTTACGGACAATGTAAAAAAGTTTCACCTGCATGTTATTGGTTTTTATGTTTTTCGCAATTTCAAGTAATCTTTTCTGGTCCCTAGCGCATTTTTTTTAATCTAAACGTTATTTACGCGTAATTTTTCAGTCGAGACTTTTTTAATGGTTTATGTGCCTATTGGTATATTTTTCAATCAACAGAAATACATAAAGTCAAATTTATTGTAGAAGCTACAGTCGAAATGTGATAATTCAAGATCAGAGTGAAATAATAGCAAATCCTACTATATTTATATCAGTGCGGTCCAATGATAGCTGTGGTTGAATTATAATTCATGTCGCATTTGTTCTGATTTTTTTGGTGAAACTCAAACAAAACTTTTAGTGTTTAACTACGCTAATTCAAGTCGGTATCTTTCTACCGTAGGTTCTACAATACATTTTTCTCCGTATATTAGTACAAATTTGAAAACTCAACGAAGTACGTATGAAACTAACGACCAATGAATTTGATGATTCATGAAGATTTCATGAATTTGATTAACCAAGGTGAACTTCAATTTATAATTTGATTTGCCTGAAATTAAAACTCATCACAAAATTCCATAAGGCGAGTGCGTTTCAGCCAGTTTCAATTAATTATGTTCTATATGTGTCCAGATATTATTTTAAATAACGTCAACAAGTAGGGTTTTTCAAAAAGCTTCTTGTAGCACGATTTTCATCGCAAAAAATCTCACAAAACTCCGTAATTATCAAAGGAGCGTAGGGGACAAAAGTTGCTATCGAAATTACAATCTAACAAGTTATCACCTAATTGTGCCAATAATTTGTAATTGACCATTAGTTTTAAGCCACAAAAATTTGTGTGAAAATTGTCAAATTATCATTGCCCTGAGTTATTGCACGGACTATTACAGGGCCTGACTATAGTAATTTCCGAAACATATTTAAATAATCAAACTTATGTATTGGAAGGGACTAATCACGAGAAATATTTAAAAAAACGGTAATAAATGAACCTTGATAACATGGGAATATGGTGAATTGAGTAGCACTTGGAAGACTGTGATAGAATGATAGCTACAGGTTTAATCATAACTGGGTGCCCAAGGTGGGGTTTGTGATTACAATTTTCACATTAAAATAATGTATACAGCTCATGTATCCCATCAAAGTCGACGGTTCTAACGACGCATATAAATCCAAATCTGATTCTGCTCCAATATTCAATTATTGGTGATAGTCATCAAGTTTATCGAAATAAAATAATATCCTTCACAAAAGATCACAACCAAGCACACCTTGTCTAACGCGCATTCTACTATTTATTCGGTTCAATTAGATGACCACCAGGGATTATAACATTTTTCTCCTAATGACACCACGTGCAGAAAAGAAGTAATATGGGAAATATATATAATGATGGCAGCAGATATTTGGGTTTAGTATTTTATGCTATTTCCTTTGCAGCATGCATTCCTAATCATGCCGTCCACATGCACAAGTGCACAAGCATTCCAGATTTTCCTGTGCAATACACTTTGCACGCTATGTGTTATAGAAATGAAGATTACTTACAGTGGAGTTCTGGGGTGCTAAGGTATGTTTGGTCATGACAATAGTAGTCGTTTTCAGGTCTTTTGTACCACCAGGAGACTTGGGAGGTACATGCATATCGACCGGACTGTTTGGTTTGTTCACCAGAGATTCTGCTGCCCTTACAACATCTAACACCTGTCAATGGTAGCTCCACGTTAGATTCTGATATCGATGATTGAACAATCGATATGCGAACAATGATAAAAAAAAAAAAAACAGATTGATACCTAATATGGTACCGGACAAGAGCTAATTGGTTCGTTGGAGGATTCACATAAGGTCCAACATTCGAGTTTTAAGAAAAAAAAGTACCTTTTCTTGCGTAGATTTTTCTCTGTACTCCATCATAGCTCGTTCTCGTTCTTCTTGTTCCCAGGCAACCAATTCAGCTTTCATTTCCTGCTCTTGCCGCATTGTAGCTGTATCCTCATCCTCACGATCCAAACTGGAAACACTCTGTGACAAGGACTTTACCTCGTCGGTTGTAGAATCCTTGTATTCTCGAGATCCTCGTGACTCTTTAGAATCCCTCCCTTTAGACGTATACAGTGCTTGCTCCAAGTCGTTTTTGTCGTATCCTTTACAGACCACCAAAGTTATCGTATTTCCTGAGCATCGGAGAATATTAACTGCTTCTTGATGCGTCGCGCCCAATAAGGACGTACCGTTAACTTCCAATAACCTCATTCCAACCTGGTTAAAATATTAATCCGTACAGAAGATTCATAGTATCAAGAGGACATTTTATTACGCATTTTTAATTATATTTTCAAATCACCTTCAACCTGCTATCCCTTTTGGCCGCACCTCCAGAATTGATTTTTGAAATGAAAACGCCTTCGTCAGTATGATCTAAGGGATTACCACGTTGCCCTCTTAATCCTCCTTTTATGTGCATCCCAAGTTTTTCTCCTGGCTCTTTGATTATTGTTAATTCCTGGAAAAATGACCAGAGTGCTTAAATGCAAATTGAGAGTAGAAGAAAATGATGAGCAAACCTCGACCAAATACAGTAAATTATCACCATTTGTCAACAGATACAACTTGAAGATAGATATTGTCCGTGGTACAAGCAATACCAACTATTAATGAATTCAAGGTGCATAGCGGACTTGTTGAAGAAGGTTCTCCGTCTAGTCCAGATTTTTCGGACCCAAAAAATGGTTTGGCCCTGACCAATTATGCAGTAATAATTGAAAAAATTTCAAAGCATACGTACATGAGTGAGTCATATAATTGGGTTAAATAACGAACTCTCAAAATGTTGTGAAATGTACATGTTGTTTAAAGGTAGTGTACCTCGTGTTGTTTACGATAAATGGCACGAATGTATCTCCATACTCGAACATTATGGATGGAAAGAAGTTCATACGCATAATATTACGAAATTTTTTAATAATTAAGATTACTTTTTCTAGTATGTGAATTATAAACAAATTAAGAAACAAACTGAATTTTTCATTTCAAGCTAGAAAAATCGTAACGGTCCCGACTTCTTCCTAACATTTTCATACCCATAAAATTGTCTGACGATTCCCGATTCTTCAAATTTCTCTGACCACTAGAACACTCTGATACCCAAATGATTTAATAGTAATAATTTGGTTCGAATTTTAGAATCTGATGTTATGATGTATCTACAATTTGAGCAACAGAATGTCGAATTAACAAAAAGTGTTGAAGCAGTACGATAATTATTAGTGAGTTGTATAAAATTTTACGGCAAGTACACATCATGCGAATAATTTGGCATATGTTCCATACAATAATGATGTAACAGAAAAATGGCGGAACATTCAACACATCTCAGTTCACTTTACTTACTGTTACTGGAATGTACTCTATTTCGACCAGCTTGTGAAATAAATGATATAATGTGACATACATATAATAAGAAAGCTGATACGAAAGATTGAAGAAAAGTTGACGTTATACAATCTGGTGATGACAGTTGACAAAAGTGTAGATCGTTGGAACAATGAAGTCGAATTTTGTTGGATAATCTTTTTCTCTGACAATAAAAAATTATGTGTGGTGTTTGCAGGTACATAGTGAAGGAAAAGATTGATCCAAGCTCAAATAATATGTTAAAAAAGACAACTCTTGGCAAGCATCAAGTTATGCAAATAAAAACGATCTGCTTGCTATAGAGACCAGTTTCGACATACAAGCATAGCTCTTTTCAACAAAGCAACTTGGCGCATAGCACTTTTTGAATATTGTCCTTCGTCGTATCTTCAGGCACAATACACAACTAGTCTGGTTTTATTATCATAAGTGGCAATTCAAAAACGATCGTAGTCGCATATAGTATAGATATGTATATCACTTACTTGGTAACTATCTGGCAATGGATCGTGTCGGATGGTGAGTGTAATGAAATCACCAGGCCGCAGAAGTTCCATCACAGCTTCCTGGTGAGTAGCTTTTGTTACGTCTGTCCCATTTACTTTTAATATTCTATCACCCATTCTCAGCTTTCCAGAATTCGCAGCTATGCCATCAGGTACAACCTGAGAATTATCGTAACACATGTTTCAATAAATCATACAGTAGAGAGGAATGATTAATTGAAATTTTAAGCAGCTATTGATTAACGATGGGATAAATTCCCACGAAGGAATGCAAAAATGATTATGAATTGTCATCACATAGATGAGAATATGTCAATGTTTAGCGAGTGCTATCTTTCAATAACTTACGTGAGATATAAAAATTCCAGGCTCCTTAACTCCAAATGGTATACACGAATGGTCTGTTCCGCCAATAATACTGAATCCAAGAGATCCTTCCTTTACCAGCACGACATCCTAAACAGTTCTTTCTTAGTCAAGTACGTTAGATCGATGGCGGTTATTCGTATTATTATGTACACAAACAGGATTGATACATGTTTGACAGGGTTGTCGGCAAACTACGAAACAAGTCGATTTTGAACACAGTAGTGGCCAATTCTGGGATTAGGTACGGAAGGCGAGGATCAAAAGTTGCAGTAATTGAGGAATTCAGTGTAATAGGCAAAGGCTTTGACTTCGAAAAGAGACAAGCATCAGCGAGGAAAGTCTTCTCAGGGCTGAATCACTCACCATCTCCAATCACCCAAATTGTTCACAGACCCTAAAAGTTGCTAGCCAAAAAATTGAGTTAAAATTTAATTAATGACAGAAGCAAATGCGAACATTCATAACGTTGTACACATAGATGGATAAACTATTTTTAAAAATAGCATATATTGTGAGAATATAGACATCTGAGGCGAAAAACGTCTTTATTCGGTAAATGAAACAGCCCCTGATGAATTCGAAATAGGTAATTAATATAGACTGGAAGCATCCCTTTCCTAAGTATTCCGAAGATAGATAAAAGTATAGGGAGTAAATGAGCAATGCTACGATTTAATTTCAATATTGTAGACCATAGTTCTGAATAGGGCAACATTACTCGTGTCTATAAATTATAAGTGATAAAAGATAGGATCGTCTCTGCCGATAGTCTCATACGACGCAATTAAAATATTTGACGTTAATTTGGGTCCATCTTATAAATGTGCTAATAACCTGAATCTGTAGATGGCAAGAAATGGTGTTGTAAATTGAGGTACAGTTCAATGTAATTAGTTACGGAATAACTGATCGTGTAATGAGTGGTTGATTGAATCACCATTCCGAATGGGAATAACATTACAAAGAATATTCATATATTTCGAGATGCCGAAAAGATGCTTGTTCTAAAAGGAGACCCTCAGACCGACTAACAACCGATTTTCATGGACCGTTATGAAATGGTCACTGAGTTATAGCAAATTAGTATCGTACTACCTACAGTGAACCAAGCAATATTACTGTTACATTAATTCGTACAGGGATATAGAGATATCTTGCGAATTCTATCATAAAATGCAAACTGAAATTGAAAATGTTGAAGCAGCCAAATACACGGTGTTGGATATTCGCTAAAACTGAAAAAATTGCTAAAGCATGATGAAAGAAAAACATTACTGCTAAACTAAAAGAGAGATCGAGTTGAAAACGCAGTTTCCAAACTACTATCCACTAAGGCTACAGTTCAGTAAGGTTCAGTTATAGAAACCTGGCTCGTTGCTGAAACATTAGAATTTATTACCGCATTATAGGGCCCCTGGTAGGTCTCGACAATTTCAACATACTTTATGTAACTGCACCTAGAACCATGTAAATCCATATGCCTCTATCGTACTGCGAGAATTGCTATCACCTCGTCAAATGTATGTAATTCTGGAGATCTCCTTGCGAGAAATTGAATTGGCCTTGCCTGTCTTACAGCATTTATCAATGACAGACATTGGGGTTTAATATCTGATATGCTTTTTACAGCAGTAGTTTCGTGTGAGTTTTCATTTTTGAACAAAATCTGATAATTCTTAGATAATACAATAACACTTACCTACTTTCATACCAGAATATAGGCCTCTAAGTTTCGATGGATTGAGCATCGACCCATACAATCATCAAAAATGATTTACAGTTAATGAAATATAATAATATCAATATATGAAATATTTTCTTTTCAATATCGTTCTACGGTCACATCAAAGGTCTAAATACAACCATTTCTACACAAGGTATCCGAATCTATGGAATTATATCATAATTCTCACCTAGCTGGTGATAAAGTGATGGACGCACAATTAATAATCCAATTTACAAGTATTGGTGCCCAATAATATTTTGCATAAGCATAGTAATTATGTCGAAAGTTAGAATACGTAGTTTGTTGACAAACTACTGTAACCATAATACTGTCGTTAAAGCTGATGGATTACGAAAATACGGAGTCTCTTACTTTACCCACCTCCCATATAACAAAGACGTGAGTGTGTGTTCGGTCGTTGTCACTTGCGATAGAGGGAGAAGGTCGTTAAGACATGCATCAAGCAAGGCTGTATTAGCAGGCCTTGGTACTAACAAAGTTTCACTGTTATTCCAATACTAAGTTTTACCAATATTATAGGTTGATTAATTTCTGACCAGTGTAGTGCTTGCCAAGTCTCTACACCTTGTGGGTATCGATACATTAATCTATTCTTGAAAGTAATCAACTCGTAAAACAGACACTTTCCATCCCCCTAAATAAAGATCTATGTAAAACTAAGTACACATTGAATAAAAGATAAAATTATTCAATGATGATTAAAAAATTACCAAGCCGTGTATGCCTGCTTTTTGCAGTAGTACATTTCTCAAAACAAGGCTTTCCTGGAATGTTCCTTTCTTCCCTACGGATATTTAATTCTTGAAATTGTTGCATAAAGAACTGGAAATTTGAAAACTATACAAATGAGATTGTATCACCTCAACTTACAAGACTAAAAAAATCGAACACTTATGCAGCTGTATTATTCGTACCACAAGCACAAAAAGTTGCGAATCTGCGACACAATTATCAAAATTGAATGAGAACTAATTACGTTTCAATGAATTTTTTTTATCACGAATAAAATTAAAGGCTAATCCGTAACCAATTTAAAGCACAAAAAAACTATTATGCAGTGAGGTCTATGTAATTCTAATGTATGTCATCTATTTTTATGTAAAACACCATAGTAACATGCATGTGTTGGATTTTGTCATTAATCTTCCCAAAATTGTACAAATGAAGGTTTTGCATGCATTAACATGCTTGACAAAGGAGCCGGTGTAAAAGCTGAAGTCAATCTTCGTTACTATTGTGTATTGTATACCGCTGTAACATACGTGAAATCAGAAGTACCAAGTGTCATATCCTTTTGATCCCATCATCAATTTAATTAATATGTGATCATTCCTTAGTAACATGTAGGGGACCATTATTTGAAAAATTGATTCAATAAATATTGTAGAACGCTGACGATCACCAACTCTTAAAAATTGCTGCAAAAATTCCCACACTATCGCCGATCTTCCTGATATTTGCATTTTTTTCTTGACTTTCACAATTATATTAGTGTATTGAACTACTATGAACTACTATAAGTTTCATTTGCATATGAGAAATAGAACAAGAATTTATATCGTCAACGGTTTGTGTTAGACCGGCGTTAAAATCATATGAAGTGTGCCTTGCGGGATTGTGACTCATACAATTATATCATACACATAAGTAGTAAGTGCATCTGCTATGGAGATAATGTGAAAACTGCATGCTGTGAGCAAAGAGGCACATACCTCAATGATGACTGGGTGAACCAGCTCGTTGTCGGTGACTCTAGTGACCACTGTTTCAGTAAGGGTGCTCTTTGTGATGGTCTCGGTAACTTTGCCAATGGTGGTTGGCGCCGGGGGGAAGTTAATATCCCTTGGGAGATTATCGGGTTGCTTGATAGTCACTGTGACGACAGGGCCCTGGTGGGAGTCTGGTGAGGGCGAGGATGTCGGAGGTCGTAGGAAATGAGCAGGGATCATGGCCTGAAATTCCTCGTTGGTGATTGGCTTCGGTACCTGTATATCCTCCTGTGGTGAAGCCGGCCTTGATTCTCGCTCTACAGATGGCGCGGGAACAACAACGGATGCTGTTTGAGAAACGCTATGCCGCGGAGCTGGCTGTGGTTGTGGTTGTGGTTGTGACTGTGGGTGTGGCTGGTTTACGTTATTAGCGCCAGACAACATTGCTGGTGTGGAATTTCTGAGAGGATTCACAGTTTCGGTAATTCCATTGACTTTAGAAGCTCCGTTCACAACCTCAGCGTTGGTAGGAGGAGGCGTTTTAGATGTTGGGCTTTGCGTCAAGTTTTTATCCGCGTCCATAGAGCGGCGATACCCTGCATATCCCGGCCTATTCGCCATATAACTGTTGGCATTGTAAAGTCCCGTGTACGGGCGCGGTGTTCCGATGACTCGTGGAGATTTTTCTGACGGGGTCAACGGATTAGAAGGATTCGCCTGAGATAAGGGTATTTCGCGTTCAACTACTAGTCTAACGAATCTCTCCAGACCAGTAAGCATGCCTACAGCTTGTTCGTGCTTGGCACCAGTCATTTCGACTCCATTTATCTGCAAATTGAAATTTGTTCGTCAATTTCCACTCCACTTTATCATATATGGTTTCATTTTACGACTAAAAATAATTTGAAGAGATGAATTCAAATTTTACCGATATAACTTTGTCTCCAACCATCAATTTTCCATCCTTTTGTGCAACGCCTCCATCAGTAATTCTCGAGATGTATATTGCCTGCAAGAATCACCAGTGACATGTTAATGTTTAGCGAATTTAATCACGTTCCGACCAAGGCCTCGGAGTTTATGGATGCAATGTACGACTTACATCGGTATTATCTTTGAAAGGTGGAGAGCTTTTGCCACCAGCAATACTAAATCCCAGACCATTTTGGTCCCGAATGAGCGTAGTGTGCACTAATACAGTCATCATAGGCTCGCTGCTTGCTCTGGCATTTGGAATTGGATCAGGTATTTTTTTTATCTGCAGAAAATTTCAAAAGATCATTGATATCCAAATGCTTGGCATAATGTTTTAAACCGCAACAACAAGTTTCACTTTACACGAAATCAATCAAGTTGAAATAAGGATAATCCATAACACGAGAGATAATTTTACCTTCGGAGTATCGTGAGGTGTAAATTGGTTCTCTCCATTTTCAAGATGATGCGAGAGAGTAGACGATACATAAGATGTTGCACTAGGGGCTCGGCTAGTGCTCAAACTTGAACACACCGAATCTTTCCTTATTGACGTCTATAACAACACGAGGAATTAATAAAATATTATGTGTAAATAGAAGGATATCAAGATCTAAATATGTGATTTATATTTCATGTCCAAAGACCTAAAATTATTCTCCCACTGACGGCTGAGATTTAACTCAGTCATTTCCGACAAATTACAAGCTGTCAATGAAGTAATCCACCCACATGTTTGTATGCACATTGCAGCAAGTCAATGTATTAAGCACACGTGAATTACATACTTGCTCTGATGATGGAATTATTCTGGTGACCTCTCTGAGAACAACTAACACAAGAACACGGCCACACGCTTTTAAAACTTCCACAGCATCATAGTGATCCACGTTAACGACTGACACTCCATTAACAGCAATTACTTTATCTCCCACTCGGAGTCCAGCTAGTTCTGCGGGTCCTCCTGTAATATAATTATCATTGGGTGCTGCATCATCGGGTAAATTTCCAAATACATAAATAATTAATAAACTGTAGAGTTAACAGAGTTCCAAAAAACAAGGTAATTTTACCGAGAAGATCTCGTGAAAGGGACCCTTACAATCTACCAGCGGTGACTCCATGCATTGCATCAAGCACTGCCAGTTGACTCCTGTTTGACTGTGACAGGTATGTTTCGCAAGGTCCTCTCAGTAGAAGGATACATTTCATTTTTTGGTAAATTTGACCATGGTGTTAGAAAGTCTTGAAAGATGTGAGTTTAGTACAAATATGAATTAAGTTTACCCTCTGTTACTCGTGAAATAAAAATTCCTTCATCGTCCCCCTTGAACGGGGTCGATCCTATACCACCAGCTATGGATAGGCCAAGACCTCCCGTTGTTCTTTCTATGTGAATCTCATATTGTTCTTCACGCACTTCTATCGATGGCTCTGCATCTGATACTGTATCTGTAATAAGATCAATTCAGTAATTTTTGTGTGAGCCTAGCCCATAACACGTAGATTTCTATACTTCTAATCGTAAGTTATCACATGTCACACAAATTTAAACCATAATAGGAATATTTCGTCAAATCAAGATTGTAAATGGAAACGCAAGGAAGTAAAATAATAATAGCGAGAATGAAAAAACTTTACTGCAGTATCAGTGATCAGATTTGATAATATTATCTATGTAAATTGTAAATGATATGATTCCTTAAGATTCTCTAAGAATTTTACAATCTAGAGGCCTATTGGGCCAAAAAAATAGTCTATGCGAAAACTACTGGATCCACAGGAAATGTCTGACATTATAAATTGAGATGGTGCAAATAATTTTCCCGTGCATATGTAGAAAATTTTAATTACGTTTCTTCTTTTTCTTCAGTGTAAAAACTTTGTATCTTCGAGGCATATTAATGACTCGATAGTCCCAACTTTAAAACTTAACAACCACTCCCACAAATTAATAGCCAGAACCACTACACTATTGTCAGCGTTTCTTGCTAAATAGCCTACGCTCGTGCAGTGAAAGGAACGTAGTACGCTATTTTAAAGATGGATTAATCAGAGCTGATAAGGTTGTACACTGGCAGCTGATATGATATCACGCACCCCCCACCCATCATAAAAAAGGTGTACACAACACAGAATTATGTGAGTCCAAGATGAGATAACATTACGATTTCAGAGAAAGAGATAATTCACGAACATCTTGTCATGCCTCTTAGGATTAAGAAACGAACCCAAGAGTGCTGAAAGATATTCTCACTCACAAGACTATTGATACAGTTGTACAAATTGATATCTAAGAAAAAATTGTAAATAAAATTTCTATTAAATATGAAATATGCATGCATTATTCATAACATACCTGGACAGTGTTGGTCGTCTGTGGTGTCCATTGGAGGTAAGGGTGATACTGGAAGCTCATCACCTTTTTTCAATAATGCCTGATTGGACATACATTTATCTTTAGTAGTTGAATGACACTTTTAATGACCGAGCTGATGATTAATTCATTAATTAAGTAAAGGCAAGACTATGAATATCGATGGCCATACAAAATCTAACAGCTGACATCAAGTACCAAGCTGATGACGAGCTTACCTGTGCGATAATGGAAGCAACTTTGTCCTTATCGATTAACGTGTGAATTCGTTTATTTTTCAAATGATGGGGGGTATCTCGCCGATGCAGCCTGTTAGGTCTGCCTACTTCTCCCATACTTTCGTCGTTATTTGACCCTTCTGTTACTGAAAATTCAACGTGCCTTTGTACGTCTTCCTCGTCGGAATCGTCTTTAATTTTAGCATCGGGCAGCAGTCTCTCTATTTCTGCATCCTATACAATAGTTTAAAATAATTTAATGGCTGATTTTTTTGTATATTCAGATAATCTCTTTCTGACACAAATAAAGAAGTCCGTGATAATTTTGGTGGACAAATTCTCGCTTCAAAGATAGTAGCAGTCGTAAGAATGTCGTGTATTGCCATTCACCTGCAAGGTATTCTGGTCGGAAAGCTGTTGGGGCGGGACAGGCGATTGTTCGTTTGGTATAGGAACATCGCGAATGTCATCCAACGCTTCCAAAGCGGACACACTGTGTCCGAACTTGTCGACTTCAACGAAATTCTGTAAAGGCTGATTTTCCTGTTCAGCAGTTATAAAATTTTCCAATTCTGTACCTTTTGTTTGTTCCTCTGATTCTATTTTATCCAAACCAAAAGTTTGGGAAACATCCTAGTTGACAGAGAAATGAAGAATATTGAATTGCTGGTATGAAAAAATTTGTGTTACACTATCAACGATAGGTATAATCAATTTGCTTGTTTGCATTGGGTGTCAAGTTTTCTGTACAACCTGCTCCTCAGTTGATCCTGAGCGGCTTTCATTTTTGCCTTTACCAAACAGCTTGTGAGCCTTAGCCTTCAATTCCTTAGGATGAGGCGTGTTCTGACGTACAAATGGTGTCTGAAAAAAAGAATACAACTTCATTATTATAAAAAATGTACAACGAACATTTGCGAAAGCACGTAACAATATATTATAGAAAAGCGATAGCTGAGCCTTCAAGTGTAGAAGAATATTGCCCAAATTACACCACCGGCATTTTATTGAAAAAAGACGGAAAAAAAAAAAAAACAAACATCACACGCAACAGACATCTCTGGGCTTTTCCATCGGGTGGACCTGATAGTTATAGTATGAAATGTATGTATATAAATGAAATACATGGTTCTTTTAGAGATTTGCCAGTCAGATATGGGATTTAGCGGAACATTTCATCATATCTTTTGTAATGTCATGTTTGTAAACAGATTGCACATGAGTTTCAAGTCTCTAGTTTTTATTTAGTATACGTATAATTAAACATGAAGTGTCATTGGAGCGCCAATTGTGTAACTCGAGAAACTATTCGAAAATCTTACTAGTTGCAAAGCTAACGAAACTTGTTAATAAACCATACTAAATGTTGTTCAAGAAATTCGAACAGTTGAATCTGCTTGTCAAAAGTTTCAAAACAATACATGAAGAGCCGTCATTTTGTGAAAAAGACAAGTGGAGTGCAACATATTATTAAAACTCTGAAAAGCGGTGTGATATAGGCAACCCTCCTCTAAGCGAAATGTGAATAAAAATGAGACCTATTCAAAATACAATGGGGCCTCGTTAGGAGGCATCCAACTTAAACACAACTGATCGCAGTGCGGACCCAACCTAGCGTTCTCCTTCTACCACAGGATGCCTCACTCATACCAAGAACAAGGTCCGCCCAAGCGAGTCGTCGAGGAGTGAGGGATTCTCTCTATAGCAGGTCCTCCTGGGACAGCGGTGTTACAACAAGGCCCGATTGTGATTAGATACAGAAATTTGAAAAAATGATAGATAGAAGTAAGAAATGATATTCGTATACAACACAGTTTTGAATAAAGTAGATATTTGCATGTGTTGATAATTCTGTGGGTACAGCAAATGTGTCAGACTATTTCTTCTGCTCACCGATAGTTCTTCAAGGTGAAAATATGTGAATTGTACCAGATGTAAGTGGTGATCACAAGTAATACATCGAGTCTGTGAAATATCATATTTTGAATATTTTTGTAATATTTCGACGTATGTGAAAAGTATGAGTTTCTTTGCGTCAGGGTAAGAAATCACAGTTTACAGTTCCAGTGAATGTTGTACGTGTACGCAATCCCAATGCAGTGTAGAGTTACTGAAGAACAACTGCAGGAATTTGAATACAAATATAACCCTCTCTTGTAAGAACAACAGGATATTTGATAGCGAAAATACAATGATGAAAAAGACAAACAAGAATACGTTATTTTCTGTTTATTGAACTCGAATAATTTAGTTTCTAGTTTTAAGAAACACAAACTCCGATTAGGAAGTCAATCGAAGTATGAAGATGGAGTGAAAGTTAAAATTAAAGGCTTCCACTACGACTTGGAGAAAAACTGAACTTGTAATGATTTCTTCTTGATTATAGTAGTCTTTAATGATTCACTGTAGCATGGTTAATCAATTTCAACCACTTCAAAGCAGATAACGCATTAAGGTTCTGTTCAATCTTTAATACAAGAATAATGCTGTTTAAAATCGTTGCTTTGTCGCAATATTCATGAAACTTTAGGGCGATATCTTTGTAAAAATTAATAATCATAATAATGATGATAGATAGTTGTAGAGTAAATTCTTTTCAGTTACAGAAAAGAGAAACAAAACATAGTTCAGCCCCTCCTCGAGCAATATTGCGATAATATAAGTAGTCGATAACACTAGAAGACATTTCTGAGAATTCTTTTATCAAAAGTAAAAAATTATGATTGAAAAAATTTGACAGTTGTTTATACGTATCGCCGATGATTACATTTACTCAGGCTGTAAGACTAGATATGTTGTTAAGTAAAATTTCAAATAATATAAGTGTTTCATTTGACATAAGTAACAGTTTTCAGATTCAGTCAAAGTTTAAATAATATATTTACTAGAGAATATATGCACATGTATATTATATTTGGTTCCACAGTATGCCAAGTGTATTAAAAAGATTGATGATAAAATCATAGATTTGCAGGCACTACAAATAATAGACAGTCCTCCTGTTTGACATTGCAGTTACGTTTATCAAATGAACAGACTGACCAAGTCGGAACACTATTCAATAAAGATAAACAATAAAAATTGTAAAAACATATTTAAAAAATTTAAACGGAAAACGTATGTCAAGATACAAAGTAACGTGTGCATAGTGATGTACCTTCACTTGGTATATAAAACTACAAAGTACGAAAAGAGAGAATATTCATCATAGATTTCTGCAAGTCGTTTAAAATGTAAAAAATAATTATTTGATCCCTTACATACCACAATACACTTCCCAGAGTCAGAGCATGCTATAAGAATCAGTCTGTTGTAGGCAAAAAATCACCTTCATAGCCTGAAATAAAAATGAAAAGGAAAAGGTAGGGTCAGCACGTGTTGAGCTCACCTCCTTGTCAGTCTCTGGTGCTTCGTCTGTAAACTTGACGGAATGTGTACGTGAAGCCTCCCTTTCTTGCCAACCCTCGTCATCGCTGCTTCCCACTTCTCTCATTTCTTCTCCTACAATCGTATCTCGGATCCCGGTCAACGTACTTAACCTTCCTCTATCTGAAAAAGTCATACATACTATGAGAGATTCGAAAAAAAATAATCACAACAAAAATTATTTCAAATGTAAGATACACCAAACATTCGATTGTAGAAATCATGAAAAATTTCTACTATAAGAATCCAAAATAACTTACCATGTTGATTTTCGGGATGATATTCAAGCTGTGGCAAAAGAAAACATGTGAGTACTTCCTGTTCCGTTTCGTCATCAATGTCTGTCTGGAATGTCAGCATTGGCTGAGCCTGGTTTTCACTTAACCAAACTGCTTTTAAGTTTAAATTGATCAACGAGTATGGCAAGTACTGCAATCTGAAAAATAATATTATAAGTAACTGATTGGTGATTTCAGCAGGAATCTACATTTTCGTCAAATTTTTCATAATTTACTACGTACTTCACAAAGTAAGTAGACGTTATGTTAAAAAATAACTGAAGAGGTTGAATGCTATTACCTGTTACCGGACACGTCCAAGACATGGAGAGCTGTACATTTACCGACTTCATTCGGAAGATATTGCAATTTATTATCACGCAAGGAGAGGACGCCCAACTTCAGTAAATTGCCTGTTATCAAAAAAGTGGTAATTTTTAAAATTTGAGCCAAAAAATATTGCAAATGTATCCCTTAAAATTATAAATATAAGAACCTTAAGTAGTATTTACTTACCAATTTCTGTAGGAAGAAACTGAAGGCTGTTTCGATCCACATTCAAATTATTTAGGTTTAGTAGGTTTCCAATAGACGGCGGCAACTCCAAGAGGAAATTTTCCGTTAAAATAAGCTCCTGGAGATTTTCACAACTGAAACAATTAGAAGCGGTTGTATAATTTTTGGTACATTGAACTCTTTTGCAAATATCAGGCGCAGGTATCCAGTAATGCTCAGGTCTGTGTAACATATATTTTATTGCATATATGATATTGTCAGAGTGGCTGCGGATGCCTATACCGCTGACTGGAGACTATTGAAGATGGTCACACGAATTGAGTCTTTTGGGGTTGTATGTTACATGAGTCCCGCTAATAAATAAGCCGCCGTATAGTTAACCAAGCTTTTCGTGGTGCCAAGTCTGTGTAGGCCCACACTCACCTGCAGAGTATTGGCCATGAAAATTTGGGCAAGAGTAACAGTCTTTGAATTCTTCAGTCAATGCCTATAGCTGTGCACTACTTTATGATCCCGAAAAAAAAGTCAATAATTTATCAACTTCTTGTATTCGTATGCAAGTCAAATTTGACCCCTCCAGTTTTAGTGACTTAGAAATAAGGCTAGCACCAGTGGCCTATATCCAATGTTAGGGGCACGTCGAGCCAACGCACTGAAACTAGGGAGGTCAGAATCGATACTAGGGTGTACAACACCAGCCCAAATGATAGCATGAACATCCCCGATGTGAGCATTGCGCTGATATCTAGCATCATATATCTTTACCTGCCAACGTTGTGGTTTAGAGCAGACAACCTATTTTGATCCACCTTTAGAATTGTCAGTTTCTTCAACTTGCCGAGCCCATCAGGCAGCTTTTCAATAACGTTCTGGGATAAGTGCAGGTCTGTGAGCGAAACAAGACCACCAATCTCTTCCGGAAGATCCTCCAACCTGTTCTCTGACACATCGAGGCAAGCTAATGTAGTCAACTCTCCAATTTGAGGTGGCAAGTGTTGCAGCTGATTGTGATCTAGCCACAACTCTTGCAACGCCGGCAATTTCCCTATGTGTACTGGCTGAAAAAAAGTTTTCATTTCAGTATATCCGTGATAAAACATCCCAGATCTCAAATAGTTTTCTTTCTCAATCGGTTTTATTTTAATTAAATAGTTGACAATTACTTACCAACTCTTCGATTTCATTGTCCCCGAGGTCCAATCGTTCAAGTTTCAATAACTGAGAAAGCGATTCTGGCAGTGACTTGAGTAAATTTTCTCTTAATTCCAAGGATTGCAGCGCTTCTAAACTGTATCAATATTATAATCATAATTAATTCCAGCCATTTAAAAATTGTATTTCCTATCATAAGGGTCAGGTCATAAAAAAATGTGACTCCAGAGTCCTATGACTATTTAATGATCATTGTAATCTTTGAATCTTCCGAACGTATTCGATTTTTCTCTCCGTTTTCTTTGACGTATCACTTTTATGAAAAGAAACTTATTCATCTCCATCTTTAACTCAAACGCTAACTTTACCATTGGAATACTTTTGCATTTGTACTATAGAAGGCATTTTATGCTTGTTTCGATTTGTGTGCAAATAATAAATTGATATTTCATATGAAGGTACCTTCCAAAATCTGATGGCAAGTTCGTTAGCGACATATCATTCAAACCCAAAACAGTCAGATTCCTCAGCTGCACAAACCCAGCTGGTAACCTGAAAAAGAAATACTTCATTATGTACAACAAGGTGAGGAGAATTTAATTTCTAAGTAAAAGAGTATTGTAAATACAGGCTTGACTTTTTTTCAAATCTTTTACTCCATTATAATCACTTAGTCATAAAGCACTCGTACTTAGGTATAGGATTGCTGCTAAAATCAGCCACCTGTAGAGCTCGCAAATTCTTGATGTTTTCAGGTATATCCGGTATATCTACAACAAAATAATGATCATGGTTTATAAAATAATTCACTTCGGAAGATGCACGTATAGGCGTTTTGTTGTATCTACTAGTATAGATTTTATGGTATGCTAGAAACAGTAACAATGTACAACAGTTAATTTCATTCTGGACTTTTATCGCAACTCAAGTTCCAAGACGTGATCTTCTTACTGTCAACAGTGAAAAACAAAAGTTAAATTAGTATATGCAAGAGAAAAACAAGGGTGTCATCTTTAATTGCTGTAGTCTTTAGAGATAGACATTAGTGTGCATAATATCAGTGCCACACTGTATCATAACTTCAACTCACTTTCTGTATATGCTTAAAGTTTTGATCGACCTAACTTTATCATGAATTTGCATTGTCAGTAATATAACTTTTCAATATAAATAAATAATTTGGCTCACAATACATGTGTGAAGTATGAGTGAATATTGCAGCTGATCGAGCACACAAGAATTCTTAGTATCGAGCAACAAATAATGACTCAACATTTTACTGTTATCAGTCGCCATTCTTTGAAGTTTACAGAGACAAGCTCATAACCTTTGACAAAGCTCGTTCTAAAAATTGTAATGAGCACCGTTCGTATTATAATACTGTCCTTACTCATAATATATACAGTGGACATGTATATACGAACTAGAATCAGTTCAAATGGTAATTTAAACTAAATAACGAAAAATGGAATGGATAAAGCAATCATTCTCATTGCTCTTTCCTGTCATCTTGCTGACATAAAACCCGAACTATCTAAGGAATGATTGATCTAATCTGGTGAAATAAAGGACTCTTTCGATTCAACCAGGTCAATAATAACTAAAAGTTTGTCTCTGGTGTAATATCAGAATGTGATTAAACAGTGTATGGTTAGGTTATCTTGGTTACAAAATGTTACTTCAGTTTTTTAGGCATTTCCCAGGTGTCCTTGACTTGGATCTACGATACATTCAGAAATAGGATGCTTAAGCCCACAGGACTTCTTCGAGTACAGCATATACATGGATACCTATGTACACGTGTACGTAAATACATATGCATAATAATGACAATCGCATTTGTAAGTACGCCGATTTACGAATGATCGGCATTTTCCTTGATAATGTATTACATTAGTTATTGAACCATTGTATCGGGTATTTTTGAATGAGTGTGTTGATATTTCGTAAATTCAAAATACAATTACGTGTATAAGGTATATAAAGTAGTAAGCGCTATTGAAAATGTTTCAAATAGCCCTTACACTATAGTAAAGTTAGTGAGAGAATGTAAAAAGTCGCACACGATCGCGACTATATAGTAGTACGTATACGACGTATACATCTTACGGGGTAATTGAGGACATTTCCCGTCGACTTACGTGTGCAAGGTTTATAAGATAGTGAGCGCTATTCAAAATGTTTCAAGATAAATACGAGATGATCAAGATAAGTAGCCGTCACAGTATAGTAAAATAGGTGAGCGACGTAAAGCCGCCCGCGTATCGCGACTACGTAGTACGTACACGGCGTATAGTTCATGCATCTTACGGGTTCATTTGGGACAGTGTACGCAGGGTTACCCTCCATAGGACAGTGCCAGTCGACTTCCGACTCTCTCCTGTAATGGATGCTTACTGGTCATTGTCCCTCCCGCATGCCGCCCCTCCCGCCCCCGCGATACAAGGAATTCAATGCACAGTGCAAGACTCGATTCAATTTCGCGTTTGCTACAAGCATACGTATGGCGTTATGATACTTATGAGCAATGACATCATGGTATTCTTGAAGAAAAAAACGGTAAAATGGAAAACGATCGCGAGTTTTTAAGAATTACGAGACAGCGGCAGACCGACACATGGAGGAGCGGGGGGATTCGGATCTACCGGGAAAGCAGAAGAGGGGTGAAAGTAATGGAATTTTAGAACCAAACAATAAGCATTTTTTGACGAGCCACTGGTGTGGCATCTAAGGGGTACCGGAACAGTATTGAGCGTCACGTATACTATACTTTGGTTCATTTTGGTACCTATACCAACGGTTCGCCAAAAAATGCCTAATGCGACAAGCAAACACTTAACCATTTCTTGACACGTCCAGCTCCACGAGGTTTTCAAAATTTTGAATATCGGGCGGCAAGCGGTGTATTTCATTGTCACTTAGTCCTAATCGTCGAAGTCTTTGCAGACGAAAGAAATTCTGCAACAAATAACAACAGTGAAAAATGAGATTAATCTCCTGAAAACAATGTCGATTTTTTTCGACAAGTTTATGCATTGCTTTTTTTCACTAATTTGTTACTTTATTTTGATTTTCCGTTCAAAATTACATTCGATACTTTATTTTTGCAAGTAAATTGTTTTCATGCTCTCGTACCTTCGGCAAGTCACGTATGTGATTCGCGTCTAGAAGTAATTCTTCCAAACTACGTGAATAACGTAGAATATCCTCGGGAACACTAGGCAACGAGCAGTGACGCTTGTCAACGTATTCCACCTGCCTGTTACACCCTTTGAATATCGGTATACAACGAAACATGTTTTCTATCACGCACAGACAGCACCGAACATAATTAACAATTCACTCAGACACTACACCTATTTGTACATATTTCTAATGAAATAAATTATATAAAATGATGAGCACACCACACTTTCACGCCCTTTTCGGCTTCAAACACGGCTCGAGCCTTCAAGTCTGACGTCATCACGTCTCACCAAAACGACACGACAAACACGGCGCACAAGAAGTACCCCTCCCTTATTCAACCACGAACGTCACGGCGATAATAGATATTGAAAATAGACTCTTTGATAGTACCGCCATCTTCAGATGTATTTATTAACCTTAGTTAACCTCATTACGACGGGTCACGTGGTTCAGGCACTGAATTGGCGGATTGAGGTTTGAAGTCGGTCCGGCTACACCTGGGGCCTGATTCTTCCTTATTCTTCACTCGTGAAAAGAAGATTTTCCGTTAAGGCCGCCTCCTGATTGGTTTAGATAAAGCTTATCACCGCTTTACGGAGTGAAAAACAAGTGAGAATGAGGGGCAAGCAGTTTTCCTTGCCCCTTGTACGAATGCGAATGCTTACGCTTGCGTTTTCGTCATAAGTCTAATAGAGATATCTGTGCACCGAGCTGAAACCGTAATTAGAAAAAGAGAGCAATAGTTGGACCGAACCTCTCAATCTAATCGGTAACTTGGCAGGGGAAACACATAGACTTATTATTAAAAAATGCATCTCCCATAGTCCTGATACTGACTCATTTTTCACTGATTCAAGCAGCTATTTCATGTCAGAACTTTTAGAGGGTGCTACTAAATCGCAGACCCAAAAAATAAGTTGACGTCAATACCTCACGCCTCCCGTCACTCCCGCCAAGGCGGTACAGAAGTACTCTACCATTGTTTACCCGATTCACCCAACCCAGTCAACAACTATCTACAGAGGGCATCTTGGGTGAAAAGGTAACCGACCTAACCGACTAACCACGGTAGCAAGCAAATGCTGCAACGAAACCTTGTATGGATGTATGTATGTATGTACATACATGTGTTGCATCGGAGGTTCCCTGCATGAAACAAGTTGTAAATGGTTGTAACTTGCAGAAACATGTTTGTATGAGCACCTTTCTTGAAACCACTTGAAACCCTCAACGCCTATGATCCTATAACGTTGTAAACAAGGTTTTGAAAGTACCTAATACCTCGAAGAAAACGTTTAAAAAATAATTCAAAAGCTCACAATCAGTGAAAAGCGTAGGTAAAGATTGGATTTACAAGATCACAAATTACAGAAAGTTGATGGAAATATGTTATATTTAGCGAGGTTCATAAGCACACTGACATATCCAATTCGTCCTGATATAACCTTAAAAATGTTTGACGCACGCGAAGAAATTATCAGAGAACTGTCATCGTGTGAATTGACGTACAACAGCCTACAGTGTAAACATTTTGCGAGGAATATCAACAGCACAGCTGTCAAAATTGAATTGAATAAAATTTCATATTTATCCAGGACATGAATATCGCAACTGTGATAGAAGTTTTGGAAAGTTACCATGGAAGGGATAAGGTGTTGAGATTACTGACGTACTTAGGCAAGCTAACTTCTGGAATTGCCTCATCCCAAAATGTCGCGATCAAGTCACAAATTTTCTCTAACCAAATTAGTGGCTGTCGTGTCATGTTGCGGCTATTAGATGATATTCCCATGCTGCATCACGTCGTCAGCTATGGTTTGGGCAAAGCGGTATGGCACGATTAACAAAATCTAATTTCGTATCTTTTTTTTAAAATTATATCTACATCTGTCCTTTGTATGCAGATAGCTAAATTTTACATCATATTTGAGAAGTTGCTAGATTTGAATTTTCAATTTCTCTCCCTTCCCCTGCCTTAGGAACCTGACTGGGTTATTAGATGGGCCAATCTGTTGAAAAACTTGTTGGATGTAATTTTCAGCCCAATTGAACATATCTGCTGGGCTGGAGAATGCAAAATTTTATCAGTAAACGTTGCGTCGTTGGACCTTGTCACTACTTGGTGTTGGGTGATTTCTCTTTACCTGTCTCTAGTAAAGTAAGATTCACATAATACAAAAATATTGTACATCCAAGAATGTCGTCGACTTTTGATTATGTTCATGACATTGTTCCGAACCGCATGGTTGGAGTCACAAGTTACCCAAATACTGCACTGTTTAGGTTTTATATTTAAATCTGGTATGATCTGCAAAGCTGGGTGAAATGCTTTCACAAATTTGAATAATGTAAAATAAGGATTTGAAATGACTTATAAAATGTAAAATGCATATACTTGCACCATATTGAAATTATTGATATTTTCCCAACAATCGAGATATGCCTTCTTGCTTGTCATTTTATTTTATACTCATGTTATTTTTTCTGACAAGCAACTGCAATTGTTCGTATAACTACCTGTCCTTGGTGTGTCTTCTGTTAGTCCAGATTATCACAGTGTGAGAATAAATGTGCAACCAGTGTACACGACGATAGACAAGTATTGTATTTCAAAAACAGTTTTTCAATTACAGAAAACTGCAACTCTCAAGATTCTTGTCAAATGTAACTAGTTGTCATAATTCAAAAGATAATGCAAGCACTGCAATTGCCTACCGTTTAGTTGTGGAGTATCATTCAAAAGGTTCTCATCTTTCTGCAAAAAAAAAAAAAAAAAACAAACTTCTGACAAACGTGCCCAATTTTTACATACAATACCGTCGAGATATTTATCAAATCACTGCTTTTTCATTTGAGCAAAAAGATTGATGCATAGCTAAATACCCTTGCTTTAAGCTAAAAATTATGTGATGACCCGCCTCTTTTATCATAATTTATCCCAATCAAAAAGAATCATTTCCAAATATTGGGCAAGAAATTTTGGAGAAAACATGTGAACAGTATCTGAAAAATGGGTGAATGCATACATTGTTACATTTAAAATAGAAAATAGAAAACGGTGTCCATATGTATTTTAAATTTCTCCTTTTGCATTGTACATTTTAAATAATACCTAGCCCTGACAATCTTTTTACATTCCACTATTGATTTATTCCTTATTTTTTTTCAGGTCACTAAGAAAAGTGATCCAATTAGAAAAGCAAAAGGTTTGCTTACAACAGTCTGAGAGCAACATTGGGTGAGTAGATTCGCTACTGAGACATTGCTCGTTTGTAATGTCACACATTCGATAGTTAAGACATATTCGTATCTTTGAAAGATTTTTGGGATCCTGCAGTGTACGGATGAAACTTTATAATACGACTAAATTTCTAGCTGGAAGAAAATGCTTGTAGTGAATTCAAACAAGATCAATAACTATGATAATTAATACAACAGGTTAGCGTCACGCATGTTGGATGTACAACAACGTGACGAGTCACTGTCTTGCCTAAGGTTAATCTTGGACCTGAGCTATGCAGTGAATTACTTGCCATCTGGAGTTTTATGGGGAGGCAAACTCAAGACATGGCATGTGGGAGTGTTTGGGACTGTCTCATCATTAATAGTACTGTACCAGATGTTCAGTAAACGTACAGTGTCAAAAAAGTAATCCACTTCGCAATGTAACGAAAGTAAATGGAAAAGTATTCTACCTTTATGAAAAGTAATAAAATAGATATCTAAAATACTTGGTTACTTTCAGGAAGATTTGATAACAGCATCGAAAATTTTGAATTTCAGCATGATTGGTAATGCAAGATACAACGGGGTAGTTACTTATCAAGAACACTTTTTATTGTTTTCAACGACTTGGTTTGCATTACACATTATGCTTCCACAAGGATATATCTAACGGGAAAAGGCTAAAGCGTTATAAAGTATTATTGAGAATAAAGCTTTGATGTTGTTCGAAGGCTTGGTATTGTAATCGTACAATTATTTATTAATGCATATGTTATCCTGTATATATTAATATCAGAATGTTGTTAATATTGTTGGAATTGAATATCTATTAATGTGTTGTTATTATCATTATTAATATCATCATCATCATTGTTGTCATTAATAAAAATGAACCAATCATACAGGCACTTATTCAACTTTTCCATTGTGAAAGCTCGTTCTTTATGTTATAACGATACTTGGCCCTACTTAAAAGTTTTCAAAATATGTGACAAACGATATTGCACATTTTTTTCAACAGTCTTCATTCAACAGCAATAAATAATCACCCTGTGTATTGCACGTTTCAAGTACTGTGAAAATTAATTTGTGTCACAAATACTGGGATAAAACCTATGCGAATTATTTTAAAAGGCACGGCGCATTAAAAGTTGGTAAATAAGACATTTCCAGTAAGATGAAATTTGTTAAGAATTTTACTCGAACTATCATTCTAAAAGCTGTGGATTCCTTCTATTGCCAAGTGTACAATATCCAATTTCAGTTGAAAATCGGAAACCAATAACTGTGTTTAATTTTAACACATGGAGCAAAAGCAGCGAATTAATCTGGTTAGAAGAAAAATCATCCCTCCAATCAGAATTGTCCGCTCGGTATACTTGACTATGCAATCACTTGATGTGTTGAACACAAATCATGTCTCCGTTATATACACCTTACATATATCTCGAATTTAAAAACATTTTCGTACGAATCACCAATATTACTTTATATTCCAAATTGATTCAAATTGAACTTGAATGATTCTTGTCATCACGAATACTGCATTTTGCTAACGTTACTGAAACTTTTGCAAGAAATCTCCTTATTTGTCACTGGAATTGCTTCAGAACATTAATCTTCTCGTATGATTGACATATTAGTCATTATCAGCATATTCCTTATGTCGTAATATTGATCATATTTGTTGCACTGCGAGTTATTTTATTCGCTCGACAATTCATCATACGCTCCACATAAAGATGGTGTGACGTGAAAAAGCTGAGATTGATTTTAACACAGTTACTTTGAAGCTGTGCTGCACCAAACAGCTTTGATGAATTTTTTTCCTCTTTCAGCAAAGCTTTGAGTAGAAATATTGCTTGAATCATCCAAGAGATTCTTTGGATTGCCTTACGATCATACAGTCAAGCCTGTTACTGCAGTCGATAGGAATTAGCGAAAAATGAAATCAAGTATAGGGTAGTTCACTAGACATCCAAGGTATAGATTGGAACCCATTGTAGATGATAGGAGAATCAAAAGAAAAGAAAAGAAAAAAAAAAAGAAAACGTGAAAACCACCACCATTATGAAAAGGATATCATGAAGTTTGGAAATTAGGAATAAATAAATATCTGCAAAATATGAATTTAATACATTTAGGTAACAAAATCGTATCAAAACATTTGAAACATGAGCTGAAAGATCTCTTTGCAAAAAAAAAAAAAGGCAAGATAATATCAATTTAACAAAAAATAAAAACTGAATCAATTCACTACAATCCGCTCCAGAATCGTAGACCGTGTACTTTTCCATTTCGTCAACGATTAAACAGTCCAATGAGCACTGGCAAGCAGTTTCGGCTCTAATTAACAACATAATTTATGGCTACAGTGGGTGTAACTATATCTCACCCCTACACTGTACAATCTAATGTAAAACTATAACAGAAAGCAATAATATTATAAATTACTGCGATTAGAAAAACATATTGTGGGCCTCGGCGGTAACAAGAAATAGCATAGCATATTTATACTATTTTATATACGTACCTGGCCCCTATATCTCAACAATTAACCTAGCTCTGGTATTTCAGTGCATAGCAGAACAATTAACAACGGCGCTTGTCCATTAATGTAAGTCTCATTAAAAGAATAATCAATTATAATATCGCGTAACAGCATTTTTTGTGATTTCATAAAAATTTGAGAAATTAACAATTGCGCTAATAGGTTGATTAACTATCACAATAATCAGTTGTTCGTTATACCACGAGATCATCATTCTATCTTGTAAAAAATATTGTCACTAAAACATTTGAGGGCCCGCATTTGAAACAACAGGGGCGTAACATCATTTTGACAGAATCTAGTAATATCGTATTTTCGATACTCTCGGTTAAAATGTTGACAAGAGAACCAGTCTCTAAATAAACATACTAAATAAAAATTATCAGTTTCAACAAACAAATGCACGATAATTATCGGGCATTATACATAGGAACTTGAACGTTACTCGTTACAAATATCGATTGCTTGAACATTACAATAATATCAACAAACTAATCATCAAGCCAATCAGCTGGTGTCTGCCATTTCACTTGGTCAGACCAGCTGCCCGCAGCCCTGCAGTAAAACTGAATTTGCACCATTTTGAAAATAATCGGCAGAATTATGTCCGTTCAAATAACTCTGGTCCATAGAGTGGAAAAAAAGTGAAGAAACGATATATGTAAATAAAATTGAACATAGAAGCTGAGCTGAATATGTGTTGCGGGATTGCTATTAAATATTAGAGCTGCTCGAATTGCGAAGACCTGGGATCTTTATACCAACACCTGGAGTGAGTCCTACAACCTGATTGGTCTTGGAGCTGCGCATACGTGGTTTATGATGCCACATCGACTCCATAGAGTGCTGCCACTGCCAACAGCTACGGCAAAAGTATCTGAAACAAACCTGCCAAGCAAAAGCAACTTAGTCAACGATCTAATAACAGTCCAAGTTTTACATATCTCTTATGCTTACAAATTCGCGACAAAAATATGGTCCCTGTTGAACTGAGCATCCTGAACACAACGAATCCTCAAGATAGGGATCTACTTGAACCTGCAATCAAAATAAGATACCGACACCTCGGTCATGCAAACTTGTATCGATACTTTTTTCTTTTTACAGATTTATGTTTTATCTGATTTTCTACCTTCTTGGTAAATTTGGCAGTTTTTATTTCTACAAAGGCAGCGGTGATAGCTTTGAAGTAAGACCGCGAACTGCTGAACGTCACTCTAGCAGATCCAATTGGATATTTGTATTTATCAGTATCGATGCCTAAAGTACAGTAAAAAAAAAAATATTACACAAAAAATTGATTCGTTCTCGAAACAAAGTTAATGAGTCCTCGTAACCTCACCTGCATAAATCACTTCTTCAAAGAGGTCGTCCATGATTTTAGCAAGCCCTTCTGCAGTCAACATACCGTGAAGTGCTCCGACAAAGACAGTTTTCTGTGGATCCAATTTCTGAGAAGAGGACTTTACATAGTTGCTGTCATTCAATACCCAAGGAATAACTTGGACCTACATCATTTGGAGAGAAAAATACCGTCATAATCATTGTTATATAAAAGCATGGAGAAATATATTTTAAGAACAGTTTCTGACTTGGGCACCTTACCTCTTTTCCCTTTGTACGTTTTGACGATATCTTATAATACCAACTGCCTCCATTTGTAAAGTCGTGGGTGCAGGAGGCCAGTAGAGCTTTGACCTTACATTGGAAAGAGTACTTTCATATGCATAATACATATAATTTCATACATATATTGTAATGACAAAGTAGATATCACTGCGATATTACATAGATTTCCAAAAAATATTGTACGCACTTGCTTCTCAGACTCAAATATGATGTAGACATATCCTTTGGGCTGAGAGACGGATGGTTCCTTACCGGGCCACTCAACACGAATTTGACCAAACTGTTTGAAAGTTGAAATTAGCAGAGACTCTGTAATATCCCAGGGAACTCCACCCAGGAAAACTTTTGAGGAATAACCAAGCGGTTTCTGAGTGCGTTGAGGTAACAGACCACTCCAGGTACATGTTGCGTCATAAAGCGCTGGAATATTGAGCAGAAGAACAAATTCAATACAAGTAATAGAAGATTCTTCAATACAGAGGAATTAACGTTTAAACTGTACTGTAAACAATTTGTTTTATCCAGAAATTGAATCAACGATGTCATCACAGTAGGACTAGTGCGTAAAAATTATTAAGTGTATTTTGGAGACTAACAAGCAGCGATGCGATGAAATCCTGCAGCCAGATCAAGCGATGTTTGCTGATCCAAGGCATTAGAAGACGAGCTACTGATCGGCATTATGTGTGAGTTACCAACTGGACAGCAGTTTTTTTCAGAGCTCAACAGTGAGCTCAAATAATTTCTGTTCTGATTTTGTATATACTGATGATTACGAATATGATTATGAGAAAAATGATTATTAAGAGCCGATTGCTGTTGCTGTTGATGCGGCGATGACAAATACTTTTTTGCAGCCATTCGCTGTAAGGCAGTTGTCCTGTTACTCGAGCACAGATCTGGTTCAGGTGACATCAAAGAACTTAATGCTTGTGGGTAACAGGGCTGGGAGCCAGAGTTCAGAGATATGCAATTCTGTAAGATAATTGGAAAATGTAATGACTTAAGTTGGACAGTTGAAAATAATGGTAGTTACCACTGATAAGTTTTCAATTGAAACTATTCGTTACCATAATGTCAGACAGTGATCCATCCATACTGCTTACACCGCTAGTTTCAGAATCTGCGGGAGAATTTGAACGAGAGCCACTACATCCCATAATGGGAGTATAATCTAATGTAGGACTTCCACAGTCACTGAAAACACATGAACAATATTAAATAAGAAATTTTTGCCAACCAGACTTTAACACAACAGAAGAAAACCTGGCCATTACAAGTATATAGCGGAGAGGGGGGGGGGTAACATGGACCCTAGCGGGCAAAATAGACCCTCTGTACAATGAATTAGGAATTGAAAAAATGTCGATAATGCGTGAAATGTATTGTTAAGCCAAAAGCAAAGAAATTTCGTTGTCGTAATTGGTCTAACGTTTATTCCTCCCTTAAGAGTCCCATTTTGCCCGCTTCTCCTCTATGTACAGACCTGCGAATGGAAATATATCTAATTGGAATGCGTAAATGTAGATCAAGATCCACTATGTGCCAACCTGTAGGAGGGTGAACCACGTATTGGTCTTCCATAATACTGTGAGTGCATAGGAGATGAAGGAGAACCGATCTGTTGTAGCTGCATACGACTGTTCGACGATACAGGATTTGTACTAGCGCCACTGCTCGCAGCAGTTGCGTAAGTGTAGGGATTGGAATAAACACTGCCAGGTGTGCTAGGGCTGCTCGGGGTGGTCACGGAAGTTGGAGAACTCGGCATATCAAGCGACAGGGTAGTTGGACAGCAGCCATGTCCGTCTTCATACTGGGAAGGGTATTTGGTAATAAATTCAATATCAATTATTACGTACATGACACACACGTTTTATAATTTGTTTGCGGTTGCCGCTGTAATCTTATACCATAATTCCATTGGCTTACAAGTGCAGATTTGTCGCAAACCGTGGCCCGGAAGGACCAACGGTTTGCTCCTAGGCTTGCAAATTCTTGGTTTTGAAGGGATCACAAGGCCACAGAATAACGCGTGGATATGCGTAATTCATTTTGTGCAACGAATTCCGCTTTCGGTTGAACGCGAGTAATTTTTCTGCCGCGATATACATACCAGCCATTATAGTACCTCATCAGCATATATATTGCAAGACTCAGCCAGCTCTCAATCGACTATTTTTATGACACATTCTCATCATCTATACGTTAAAGATCCTACTGATATTATACATATTCGTGTACGCACAAATGGTCGGGGACCCCTCGTATATAACGCTACGATCTGTGCTCGAGTTCCGTGCAAGTCTTGCCAAGCGTCTAAATTTAAGGTTTTCAACGGTACGTGTATCATAGATAAGTTAAATCGATAGATCCCTCGAATAATGCAGCGACAAGTCTTTTGAATCTCGAATGTAGGGTATGGAATCAGAGTTTTTTCTTCAACATTACCGCACCAACGTATGATGTACGATGCATGAAGCAATATTCGAAATGTATCGAGGCACACTCGCATCAAATAAATTTCAGATATATTTTATTTCATATGCGAGTGTTTAATCTGAGCCGGCAAATGCCTCGTTATCTGCACAAAGTGGGCGGATGTGAGTGATCCTATCATTTGATGTCAGTCTCATTAATAATGATCTGAAATAAATTTTTTTCTTAACACTACGTTACACGCACTTTCCAATGGAATGTGTAGATGTAAGCAAACTATCGCTGAACCGAAGGTGGCGAAGCTCTTTCCTGCGGAATAAAAAAACAGTGTTCCGAGTGTTGAAAGTGAGCCCATCTCACGATGTGAAAAAGTGATCGACAATGAAAAATAAGCATTGTTCTACAATCAGCGGCGATTTTTATCTTTACATTTTTACAAGGTATAAGAATGCTCATTTTTATCCAACACAAGTACCAATCTCAGGGAAACTATCATGGAATCATCAATTGTTGCGATTCTGTTTTGGTTGTCATAGATTCACAGCCAAACAGCTGATCACTTGTCATACGAAAAAAATAATGAACGGGTATCATTTTTGAAAGCCTCGGGTCATTATGTAAGATCAATGAATTATTCTGATGTTGATGGCGAATTTTATGAAAGAATAATAACCGTCGCGATATAGCAAATGCGTACCGTATAACATAAGATTCATCATTTATCTACACTTACCTACGTGCATACTATACTCATGCCGAACGACAGTACGGTGGAATTTTCAGCGATAGAATTGGTGCACAGATCATGTATGATATTATATTCATGTAGAGGTGACGATTTTCTTCCTACTTTTTGACGAAATTTTTACCTGGTAAAGGTGTTGCGCAGACTGGTTGCGAAGCGATGAAGTATTGTGATATTGTTGATGAGCGCGATATCCTCCGGGTGATCCAATTGCCGTTTGCCCTGCTCCGCTGGAGCCGCCGCCGGTGCCAGTGCCGGTGCCGGTGCTACCCATCAAGGAGCCTCGTGGTAATCCAAGGCCGAATAAATCAGAGATCGACATGTCGCCTGGTAGAAATTATATCGGTAAAACAATATTGTTATTCCTTCCCCCTGGATATTACATGTATTTTTAAAATGTATTAATTATAGTATCTATGTTCGTTTCGTTTCGCGTAGAGGTTTATATGCGAGCCGATTTTATTACATTACCGATGACGGAACAAACGACGAACAAATAGAGTCGAATTTATTTTAGCTGTGCGCGCATATTAACACAAAAAAAACTCGAATGCAGTTATATCATTTCGAATCTTCCGAAACGTTCAAGTCTAATTATTATACACATGTGTATCCGTGAGAAGTATCATCTAGAGGGTGGTTTCAAAAAATTCAAGTAATAACCTGATACACGTTTGCGATTTGACTGCCATATAATTTTCGTATATTATGCAATATGTCACACCGCGACTGGACTTTGTAAGTCGAAATTGGCTATTATGTTTATAAATATCAATGCGGTGCGTGGGTTCGTTTTTCGGCCAAAGGCCCCGAACGCAATTCAACGAGGACATGCCTTACACTTTTATCAGAAGAATTAGTTTCTCTTGAGGATGTAATATCGTTCTTTGGCATATCGGTTTCCGCAAAATTTTACTAAAAAATGTTGTTACACTTAAGTAATCAGCTCCGGAAGAAGCTAATTGAATGACGATTGCGGCGTGAAATGAATCATCGGTACACTCGGTGGTGTAATACGTTACGGTATATGTATACTGTATTATATTATCATAAATTTAATATTAATTTGATAATATTTATTATGAATCTAATCTACTCGCTAAACAGTCTATGTATTATTGTATATTTGTTCGTGTGTAATAGTACAAATATCTAAGCCAAGAGAGAGAGAGAGAGAGAGAGAGATTTATATATTAATATATACTATTGTGCATGTGCAACATATACCCATGTATACTGTAGCTGCAGCGACGATAATAGACTGCTTCGCGAGTAAGTCAAATTGCACATAGATATGTGTGTATGTATATGTTTTGTATTACGGTTCAATATAAAGCAATTCAAGCGGGAGCCAAGAGGCGAACTGGCAAAACCAGCGAATATAGGACCATATCGTAAGGAAGCAGCAGCTTCGGAATAAAAAAAGACTCTCCTTCTGGTATCGACCCACTCAATTTTGGCATCGGACGTGACAAGGCAGACAATTTGTTCGATCTTCAAATCGGGAAGAAAAACTACGGCGGCATGGGCATTATTATTGTTGTTGTTATTATTGTTGTTATTATTATTATTATTATTATTATTATTATTATTATTATTATTATTATTATTATTATTAGTATTATTATTATTATTATTATTATTATTATTATTATTATTATATAGAATTAAAATGCATACTTCGTATAAGCATATTATATATATTATGCGTTTATCGGCAACTACAAAACTTCTCCTCGAGCGGTTACCCGTACGTCTGCACCATAAATGATATATCAGATATATCGTCTGTGTATTACGTATATCTCATATAAATTAATGTTTTCACGACAGCCGGCTTGCCGCAGATACCGCAATGTGGGGAATTCTTGCAGAATAGCTATACCTACTCCATGACTTACCGTCGGAGAGAGAGCCTCTGGGAGCCTGCAGACAGGAGCCGTGAGATCCGTCGCGGGCATGAGCAGCAAGATAGGGGCTGGAAGGCACCGGAGGAAGATCTAGAAGCAGGCTGCTGATTGACTGCAGTTGATGGAGATGTTCGCGTTCGCGTTCACGTTCGCGCTCTCTTTCTCTCTCCCGCTCCCGTTCGCGTTGTTGCTGCAGATGATGATGCTGATTGTGAGCGGCATGGTTCGGAGTATGACTCTCACTTTCCGAGCTGCTTCCGCATTCGGCATCGTAGGGTAGTCCAAGCTGTAACAAACGGTTATATTGCATTATACGTATAGTATATACGCGAATCGTACGTGCGACATAATTATTTGGATAGTTAACTTTTACCAACTATTACGCATGTATTTTATTCATTATGCGTTGCGTTACATATCCTACTGTGATAGTAACTCGAATCTGCGGCTGTTCAGATAATATACGGTTCAACGGTAGTTCATGGTATTCATGTACTTAAGAGTGCTGCATGCATATAATGTTGTTGCTCGTCGTTTGAACTATATCAAATATTTCACAATACATTAGAAAACATTTATATCGAGCGATATTGTAGTAAATAAATGACTGTGTGAAAAATCCTGTAAAGCACGAAGAGTATGATTTCAAAAAATAAAGCTATTTATGTATATATGTAAGTATATGTATATCAATAAATAATTAGATCCTTCCGCATGCATGTTGCAGGTGCGCTTGTGTTAGCGCGTGTGCGTACGCACATATACAGACATATGTACACACATGTATAAGAAATAGTCGGTGTGAGGTAAGAGAACGACGCACATGCAGATCAAAAATATAACTACGAGTATACTCGGTTTCGAGACTAACGATAAGTTGCTCGTCTCTTGTATCTCTCGAGTTCTCGGAAATCCATTGAAAAACACAAAAACAGATCTCCTAATCCGTACACAAACCAGAGAGCGGTGATATCCGTATGTATGGCAAGGTTTGACCTATGCGGCTTTAATATTTACCGTTCAATGGGAATAACCATTTTCCGCGAAGCGGGCAGGTATACACATACGGGTGATTAGAATTCGAATTCTGTAAGGACAGCCGATATAAGTGTGATCCATGGATTTTTATTTATCAATATAATGCCATTAGCGATCCGATCTTTTTTCCGTATACGTTTATTAACTTTCGTTTGGAATCCAATTTTTAAAAATTGGAGTTTCAGTCTTAGCCCTTGATACCTTTTTTTCAAAATACAAAATGTATTTGTAAACGAGAATAAAAGTTTTGATAAATGTTGATAAATGGTAAGCTATTAGGCCACGAGAATAAAAGTTCTAACGATTGATGATATCGCGTCACAATGCGTTTAGGCGTGTAAATAGCAATGAGAATAATAACCTGGCAAACATCATTTATATTTACAAACATAAGCTTCACCTTCTCTGCAATATATGAGAACGAGCAAAACAAAAGGTAGAAAAAAAAATTCAAACTATCCATTTCAGTACGTAAATATGTATACAGAATTAGGTACGAAAACTATTCAGGTAAATCGGTATAAGGGATGCACAAACGGACGAGGTCACATAATACATGGTAAATGATGAAATTGAATCATTAAAATTGCTGCAGATATAAAGAAATGCGCTTATGGCAAAGGCAGCTGACACTCTAAGATGTCGCTCGTTCCGCGCATACTGCGGCGTGACGAACGTAAGGAGTACGTACATAATGTGCAAATTCCCGAATGGAGCAACACATGTTTTACACGTGGGTTCGTTCGCGAAGGTGCAACCCCTACACCTGTGTATATGAATTTAAATATGTATATGTATAATATGTATCGATATTAATTGATTTATATTACCTGTTGCAGTGGGGTGGGCATCGTATGCCGGCTCAGCTGCAGATTCGTTGCTTTGCACTTGGTAATTTTTTTAGATACGCTAGAGCCAAGTATCTTGAATACTGGTTTGATAACTCGATTTTACGGCAGATACAAGAAAAGAAAAGTACGAGAAACGCAAAGTGATCTTCTTAGCGCTTTTTCTGACAGATTAAAAGAAAAAAGAGTAACAAAACAAAACAGAAAACAGTCGAAGCTGAACTTGTAATATTATATGTATAGGTAAGAGAATTCGATAACAATTTTACAAAATAAATTAATGTTTCACGTTAAAATGTAACAGTTGAAGAACGCCAGATATATGATTCCGGTATCTGAATTGAATATTATATCTTTTCTTTACGATGGATAATGTTATTTTCAAATAATATTCATCATCATTTCTATTATAATTTGTCAAACGAATTATTTCACACGCTAATTTAATACAATATTATTAAACGTGAATCTATTTCCCTTATATTTCTCATTCAATGACCATCACGCACAGCAACGACAGAAACGTAACACCCATTCTTCTCCACCTTGCTTCGCTTGGCAAACTGAATTGAATACTTTTCGTTCACATAGGTATGTACGGACTACATATACGCACGGTGATATTCGTCACGCAGCCGCTACGCGGCGGAACAGCGTTCACCCCCTTGAAATCTGCGACTTTGTATGCATGTGTGTATGTATTCATGTATGCATGTATGTATGTATGTATGTATGCATGTACGGACAAACCGCGACCTGCGCGGTCCTTCTCCCCCCGCCCGGCCGCGATGGCGTCTCGTGTCGGTAAAATTATATTACAATGTATAAACCACATCACCTTTTCACGTTGTGCGAACGTTATAAATCTCGCACCGTGTGAATAGATGAATAGAGCATTGACTGCAGAATATGAAAACACAATAATTAACCGTCCGCAGAAAATTATCCCCCCCCAGCCGCATCCTCATCATCTCTCTTGCAGAGGTATAACAGAGAATAGAATTTATCGGGGTAGTTAATTAGCCTGTCCACGTTGCATTCGTGCAAGATTTGTAATGCACTATAATAGTCCAACAATGCGGAACAATGCACTTTGTGAATAAATTTTACACGAGTGTATCACCAGAGGTATCACTGCTGGTGCTAGTGCTGGCCGGCAGTCGAAGACACTGTCAGAAATTTTGTGATTTTATGTTTTAATGCCTTATAGATTTCAGTCAATAGTCTACAATGATCCACAATTTTGTGGTTTGAAGCAAACTACTTCTAAGAATATAATCGAATGATACCTTTGACGGTGGTGGACACTTTTGAAATAATATTTTCTGCTCCTTTTGTATTGAACTACAAACACCTTGCAAGTTTCGGTACTTTACTAGAAATATTTACATGACAGACTTAGCAATATATGTAGGTATTTGTTGACCGCTTTCATCATTGAAAAGAAACTATGTAACATATGAGTTGCTTCAGCCGGTGAGGGGCCAATTTTGCTAGTCTTTCCCCTACTAAGGAAATAAATGTTACATTATGAAACAGGGTATTTTAATAATTCTCTATTGTCCTTTCTAATACAGTACCGTACTAGGTATATGAGAAGAACATACTCTTTCCAGCTTCCCCATTCATTCAAATGAGTATTATGTAACAATCTGACCAGGAGTACGATATGTACAGTGTATCTGTAATACCGTAATTATTTGATTGCAGAACATTGTATTATTCGTACAAAATTGTATTGTACCACTGAAAATTTATGGTGAACAGACGGTAGACGACTCGATTGATAAATAACGGTGATAAAACGTAACTTTCATTTTTTCTTTTCATCTGTGTAATATCTACACGATTACACTGCAACTTGTACAGTTTTCGTAAATTCTCATAACAATCGACTAAGTCGTGTTTTATATCGATGTGCCGGAAATCATTGGGGTTTTCGGCTCAGGAATACTCTCACGACAAGATACTCGTGAAGATGGTACTTCAAAGAAAAAGGTTTCCATATTATCGTGGTAACTGATACAGAAAGCTCTACTGCGGTGTTGACCACGTAAGAGTTTACATTTATTTATAGTCTATGTGAACCGCAGACGGGTCAAGCATTTCCACTTCTGAACTCATATCACTCGACGAGTAATTAACGACTACTCTGTCTGTAGTTCGGTCTAGTTTGGATAAAACTTCGTCCTCAGACTTTGAACCCTCCTCACCCCATCCCGAAAACAAATTAACTCTCAATGTTTCCATATTTGGATCTTGAGAGGGACCAGTTAAATTTTGGAAAGGTTCTCCGCCTCCTGTGTTTACTGCACCTCCTGGGAACTTGTATTTTGGTGTTTCCTGTGGTGCATCTGTGAAAAAAAAAAATATTAATCTTTGATGCATTTATTCATATTATTCATAATACTAGAAGGTATGTGAACTTGAGATGAACAGACTATTAACAGAGTGTCCAGCGATATCAGTATTAAAAATTCCCAATTATTTTTTTTTAAAACCCCCGTATATTCGTATATAATAATTTCTACGGCGTTTTCGCGTTATCATGATATAATCAACTTTGAACATCGTCATATTCAACGATGTGCAAAACTAATGAATTTGGGTGGCGTCAGAAATGTAGAAAGTTCGGAAAATAAAAGAGTAACAATATCGAGTTTTCAAATAAGCGAAAGAGTATTTCATAGAATTTCAAAATGTATAAAGCTGAAGTACAGAAAAGTCAAAACAACAAGTAAAGTACAGAAGATCAGAATATAGAACCGTCACAATGATTTTGTATTCTTATTCGTTGTGAAAATTTTATATTACAGCTCTCTATACTCTATCCTTTCTACATTTTGAATTTTCTATGTTTCAATTTTCTATGCATTTTAAAAATCCTATGAAATTGACTTTCACGTTCTCGAAAATTCGACATTGTGACCATTTATTTCTAAAAATTAATTTTTCCACAAGTGAATATAGAAATGGTAATTTCAGCGCGGATTCCCGGTTTCTATGAGAAATTGCCGTATGTTCAAGGGCACTTTGGACTTCCCGTATAATTCCCGGTTGCTGGATGGACATCCTGGTTAACCCTTGTAGAACCTGTATATCAAGTTATCGATGAGCAAGAGGTGATAAGGGACACGGGGCAGTGGTGGTGGAGAGGAGGTGGGCACCAAAACCTGTCGCACCTTTTGCCGTAGCAAATTCTACTAACACCTAACTATTCGTAACAAAGTAGTACAGAATAGCCAACAGACTATTCTTCTAGACAGAGGTCTTTATTAAAATTTTGAGTACAAAGAATCAATCGAAACAAAGCACCCATTGATAGAATATTATTTTAAAGGAATTATGGTATGAGTTGTTTACCTGGGTAAGGTGGTACTTCGTCAATGAGCTGTTCCATCACATAACCGAGCATTGTCGTAGTGAAAGTGTCATCTCTACGCAGGCCAAGGGCTCGGTGAAAAGCGTCCACAGCTTCCTGTGTGGTGCCACGAAGTGCATGAACAAACCCAATAGCTGAATATGTTGATGGGTTCAGTGGATTCAATACTAGAGCCTGAAACATGAATTTTTGTTGAAATAAAACCTTTGAAATAGTAAAAATGTTATAGTGTTCTAAATTACCTGCTGGTGGTAGTCTAACGCATCATCATACTTTTTCATTTTTCTACACGTGTGTCCTAAATTGTTAAGCAGTGCTTCCCATTTGCTTGGAAGAATCACTGCTTGCAAGTCACCTTGTATTTTTTTCATAGCTTCTTGAAATTGTTGCTCAGCAGCCTTATAACTGTAATTGTTTAAATGATAGTTTGTAATAATAATAATAATAACATAATTTTGCTTGTCAAAGCTTACTTACTCTGAATTTTGAAAAGATATGACTGCCATTTCGTGTATAACAAACGGGTCATCCGGGGCAATGCTTTGAGCTTGTTGAAAAAACTTGTCCGCCAGTCTAAGATTATTTGTCAGACCGCATTCCAGTCCAATATATAGCAGTGGCAAGTGACAGCCTTTCATCAGTTGCGAGGCTTTGAAATAAGCAGCCATTGCTTGGTCATGTTCGTTTTCTACGGCAAATGAGTGACCATATGCTAGCCATGCAGGTCCAAATAATCGATCCAAGGCTGTAGCCTTTGCCAAATACCTGCGGGCCGGATCACTTTTACCTATTAATGATAATATTTTTCGTAAATTCGAACATGTAACAAAGATTCATTTTACTTTTTTACCCAGATTTTGATATAGTTTACTACGCAATTTTCAGATCATTATCAGTTGAATTTCGGAGTTGCGTTTTACCTATGACGTAGTAGTAACAGCCGACTGCAAACCAAGCAAGAGCCATATCTGGATACAAGTCTACTAGCTTATGTGCTAGATAGAAGAGTGCTGAAAAACCATATATTCCAATATATTATAAAATATTTATTAATTTCAAAGCAGTGACCTGTATATTTCTTACACATAAGCCAAAAGTCAATGCTTGTGCACATTATAAAAATTCGGCAGGATTTTGTAGTATTTAGGTTAGGTATAAAAGTTAGACCAATATGTAATGTCTATTCACAATACACGTAATGAAAAAAATTTCCTACCGTTTGATTTCTTCAGTTCAACCAAGCAGGCAATATGCACTGGGAGACAGGTACTGTGGTAGGGGTCTTTCTTTAGGATCCTGAAAATTTTTCATATAAGTTATGAAAATGTCAATTGCAAAAGTTTGCGCGAATGCCATCAATGAGAATGCTAACCTTTCAGTAAGACTAAAACATTGTTGATAATCACAGTTGTAATACAGTCTTTCTGCTCTAGAAACTTCCATATCCAAGTTATCCATCAATCTGTCCGTTACCAAGACTCCCTGAACTCCACAGCAAAGTAAGGGCTCTTTTTCAGCCGGAGATTGGTATTTTTTCAATTTACTTTCATACAATAACCGCAGTAATTTGGCTTCGCCACCTGAGCACTGCTCAGTTATGGGTAATGATTCCAACAGCTCCTTTTCTAAAACGGTGAAAAAATTTGTAAAAATATCAGTTATTATCAAACTTGATACATTGACACAGCTTGTATGTGTGGAATAAAAATTTTTACCTTCCGCAGCCGATAGCATCTGGTTCTGAACCAGTGCTTCAAAAGCTTGATACGAATGAACATCACACTGCAGAGCTTGTTTATAACAATCCAAAGCTACAGCTCTGTTGTCCATTGCCTCGTATACTCTTCCTTTGCAATACAGGATCGAGCTTTGCACCTAAATTTAAATCCTTTTTACCAAAAATTCATTTGACATCTGATATCCCGAAGAACAAAGAAAGGTTGGAGAATATAACGGCAACTGATCTTTACAATTATTCAAACTTATAGACTCACGTTTTTCGGGGCCACCTCGAGTATGTCTGCCTGGCTATTAAAACTGACACCAGATGCGGAGATGTTAGTAGACATCTCCATTTCAACAATTACTTGAAGAGCTTCAGTGAATTCTTTAGCCTCTAATAGGCATCTTACAGCCAGGTAATGGCACATTATGTCTGTCTACAAGCATAAATGTTACAAAAAAACAGGATTATTGCCATGGTATATCAAAAGTTTTTACACCGTAGATGTAACACAATCAAATTTTCAAACCTTTTCAAGTCCACGACTCCTGATGAGATGAGCAGCTCGATGATACTGTTTCATGAGAAACATGCATTGAGCAAGGGCATGAACGTCTTTGGGGTTCTCATTTCCTAACGAGAGAACTTTATCTGCCCAGAATGACGCAGCACTGTATAAATGCTGTGAGTTTTGGAATAAAATGCAATTACAGCACAAATGCCGGAATCTTTAAAGGATGTGTGAAATTTTTAGGCTGTTTCAGTAAATTTATCAGAAGCTTACCAAGTCTAAATACGATTTAACTAATTTTCTGTAGTTTTCTAAGTCGATATTCTTGTCGTTGAAGCTATGCATCTTATCATAATCTGCATCGATTTCTTGTTGTGCCATTCTTAGACACAATCTCACCAACGAAAACTTGTGGAATAGGATTGAAAATAGAAACTTCGTGCAATCCTCTCCATCGCAACGTATACTATAATGTGTACATTATTCGGGAAAAGTAACCTATCGACCACAATGTATAAAATATCTACATATCCAGCAGTGGTAAGAAAAATTATATACTTATTTACCGTGTCTGCAGTATCAGCCGGTCAAACAGCAGCGATCGGACGGCTCTGCCGGCCACTTTGTCCTTTCGATCCTGGCTGCGAATAGATAGATAGTATAGAGAACGAGAGAGTGAGAGAGAGAGAAAAAGCGAGAAAAGAAGCACTGCGCGATGGGGCGAGAGAAGAGACACGGGAAAGATGCGCACTTTGCGTGTTGAGAAAATAAAATTGTTCCTTCTCTTTTGCATTAAAGTCAGTCTAGATTTTTTTACAATAGTTTTCTTATCAAGTTTGAAACCCGAAATGCCGTTCACAGTGCAGTGATTATTCGTAATAAAATAAAAATGAAAACGTAGACAGGGTTATGGGGTTCGGCTTGCGGTAAACGGAACTGAACATTGTGAAGCCACGGTAATTGTGAATATTCCGTGGATGATGTCGAAGATGCGGCAAAGAAGACATGTATCAACGACGGAGGAGCTTTGTCTTTATACAGCGTATTTCGGCTAGAATTTGTCAGTGAAACCGGTACAAATGAGTGTTGATATATGGCGGCGCGAGTATTTTTGCTCAGCATCTTACTTACAGAAGCTTTGAGAACCGCCAGCTTTGAAGGTGCGTCATTTTTTCATCATCGTTTGTTTATATCCTTACTAGGTGCTTGTATACACAGTGCCAAACGAGACGCGTGCGATTTCCGTCTGTCTGCATGCAGCGATGCGCCTATCACGTAGCTTCCGTGCATCTCGTAAGATCGATATTCATCCTGGTTTAACACCAAAGAACCAAGCAGGGTACGTGTGCTGCACAACGTGCGCCTCGAACCTGCATCAATTATGAATTTTAAATCACCATCACCACTTTTCAATCATTCGCTTGACAAGCCTGTATCGCATTCCGTTGCTTACCCTTTTTGACTTACTTGCACGACAGGCACCCATAATTTGCGATATCTTCAAGGTTCATCTCAAATTGTCATCAATTCTCCCAGACTTAATTTTAAACTCAAAATAGAAAGAGAACCTGTAATTACTTGCATACATTTTGTTGAGAATTATATGATGAGTCTATCTGCATTACAGAGTGGACATTCATGGCACGTTCCTAACACTCCAAACGCGCCTAATGTTCGATTGTCCCGAATTTTTTCTTTACAGAAAATTGGAGTGTATGAATGATTATTTGAGGCATACCTAAGTCGAGTGACAATGGTTGGATTAAGTTCGGCCTCTGTTGTTCTTTCGCTAGATGTTCAATGAATGATCGGATTCTATCATCCGAAACCACACACGCACAAGAGTTTTGGGAACTACGCTGCCAGTATTTGTCATCCTCAGAGAATGGGTTTCTGAATAATTCTATTCACATAGAAATCGGCATGTCTCAAAAACTTGTTCAGTCACTCCAATTTTTTCCGAAACAATTTGTGACGCTCAAACACTTGGCATATTTACAGTGTCACGTGTAGGTTCGCTCTGTAGTGCGTATTGTGTATGTATGCAAATCTATATTTCCCTTACAGGTGTAAAAGGAGTGAGCATAAGTCACGGAGGATTAAATGTGTCAAAACCTGAAATCTTAGAATTGGAACGAAACGAAAGGCTAGGTGTTATGGTGGAGGAAGAGCCCAATGGCAGTATTGTGGTTGGCCGAAGGGGAGCGATTCTCAATTGTTCCATAGGTAATAACCAAAATGTATCTTGGCTACGGAATGGATTAGCAGCGCCTCCGTGTGGTCTGGTACGATGCAAACTGCGTAATGGTTCTCTACACTTTCTAAAGGTAACATTGAAATAAAACATGTCTGATATTCAAGATGTAATTTTCCTATATTGCCCATGATCTCTATTTGCGGTATATATGTACAGACACTTATGCATCTTTCACAAGTTGTCCTAATTGGTTCACTGCAGCTTACGATTCATGTATGTGAAATTGTCAGTCAACTGTTTTGATTCTGCTTATCATGTTGAAAAGTAACGGGGAACATATGTTTTCCATTTATAACAGCTGAACGCTACCTTAAATTGTATTTGAACGTTTAGCATGTGGTATCCTTTTACTTTTTCATCCTTCTTAATAATGTTCTGCAAGTTTTTGCTGTTGGCAACCTGTATTCCCCTTGTCAGGTTACATGGATCTATACAAACCGTTGTTTAGCTCCCAACAAAAATTCTTGCCACCTGCCACAAATGGCACTATACTTCCTTACACTCACTAAGAATATTGCAACTGAAATGCAATTTCTTAGACTTATGTTTTGTAGATGACACGAAAGAGTAAAGGACAAGAAAGCCACAATAGTCCAAGTGATAGAATTCAAGCATTGGAGTCTTACCGTTGTGTTACAAAAAATGCTGCAGGTTCGCTAAGGTCCTCCCCTGCATTTTTACAGATTGCTGGTGAGAATTTTATACAACAGCTTGTAAAGCTATTTATCAGACTAAACAAATATATCAACGATAAAGTTTATATTTTACTTGTGAATGTTTAGGATAATCCCTATCTATGTTGATCATTCATCACATATTGATTTCAGACTTATCTCGAGAATTTGACGAATCGCCACAAGATTTGATCGTACACGAGGGGGAAGTAGCTAGATTTTCTTGTTACATCAGTAGCATTCCATTTCCACCAAACATTACTTGGCAGCATAATGGACAGTTTTTGCCCTATGTTCGTGGAAAAAAGTAAGAATTATTTCCAAGCCACAGTTACACTATCATTACTAGATTACTCGTATGTAAACTAACTCACAAGCAGTTTGAACTGACGTTTTACAAAGGCCGACCCTTGACATACGTTGCATTATTACCAATATGTTTGTCATATGAAGCTGGCTTTAGTGAATTTCTATTTTAGAAATATGTAGTATTATACAGTAATATGCACACAATCCAGTGGTTTTTATAAAATGTTAAGAAACTGTCATACAGAACTAGAGATTTTTGTCGTAAATTGTAGCCCCATTAAATAATAAATGTACAATAAAATATTCCGAACTCTTGATAATACAACCCACAATACCGTTACGAATAGAAGATAATAGTTATGAAGGAAATATCTTTCAGATATTTCTTGGTATCACCAGGTGTTCTATATATAAGTGCAACGAATCTATCTGATGCTGGTTCATACAGGTAACGATCACTATTACATATCGTACTTCAATCACATCTTCAATGATATTCGAGTAATGTAATTAGCACCCTTCTTATTGCTTGAATCTCAATTTCAGATGTGTAGTAAATAACAAGTTTTTAAAGAAGACTAGAAAAAGCAAAGAAGCGCAACTGCACGTTATTCCAAAAATACAAGAAAAGAGATCAGATGTACCTATTATCCTTTTTCCACAAATTTCAAGTAGTTATAAGCTCATTGCTGGGTCTGATTTGACGCTAGTGTGTGCCGCATCGGGTTTTCCAACTCTTGTAACTTGGACATTTGTTTCTCAGTTCCCAGGTAAGCAGATGAACCACGCTTACTTGATAACTTAATACTCACATACTGAACATGGCTCAAATTGTTTCCAGATGGTGCCGGTTACAAAGAGCCCCGTGTGCTCCTAAATTCCACAGGCAGTGTAGCAGCGTTAATGTTAGAAGAGCTTACCATAGCGGATGCGGGCATTTATGATTGTTCTGTAAAAAACTCCAACGTGACCCTCCAAACTCAGGTATACACGTTTCGCCATTTAGTTGAAAGACTCGTCAAATCCGGTACATGTGGCAACTTCTACGCTACATCTAATGATGGTTATTATAACCTTTGTAAATTAGTGGAACCAGGAAAAATTTATAAATGGGGGTCCTTGATGAGGATAGGTTTTAGCTTTTCCAAATATCACCAATATGTTTTTCTATTATAAATTTTAAAAATATTTGAAGAAGAAAGTTCTATTGTAGCTTTGTACTAAAAGTGCACATCTAATATTTTATAGATTTTATTTTATATACTCATGAATTGTACCCCAGTAACGGTCAAACCTCACGCTCAAATCGGCTTTCCATAAATTGTGGTCCACCTATCAAATTTCGTTTTTCTGTTTGTAAATTCAGCAATATCCTAAACATTCTGGGGATTACCATGTTTGAACATTACGAGTAAAGACGAATTCTAGCGAATAATTATTGCTGAATGATCCAGTTCGCCAAATATCCGTTTCTAGGTAGTCGAACGTCCTTGTCCAAGTACAAGGAATCCATGAGTCCAAATGAAAACGCAGTTTTTACTCTTAGTCCGTGTATAAAAAGTTACTACCTGTGATTCGTAATAGATAATGCATGCTATGCTGGTCTTATCCGTGGTAACAACAACAATCATCAGTTTCAACCAGTAGTAGTACTAAAGACCATTGTCAGGGCCTTGTCTTTCGAAAACTGTTCTGCTTAATATTGGTTACATTTTTTTTCCACAGAATATTACAATAGACGTCCTAATACCACCAACTTTTATAATGAAACCTATCAATCAAGTGCAGCCTAGTGGAAGAACAGCCCGGTTCGAATGTCAAGCCGAAGGACGTCCTACGCCACAAATTTACTGGCTTAAGGATTCTGTCAATATCACTATGAACCGTAAATTACCTATCGACAAATATTGATGCCTCAGATTTTATTTGATGAAACAAAATTTATACCTAATCAATGAGCAAAGTTTTTTGCTCAATGAATATTGATTCTATTTCGCACTTTTGCATATAATTAAATATAATATTACAGCTCGGGAAAAAACATTCGTGAGCAACAATAATAAAGTGGGACTAGTAATCTCATCCACAGTTCCGTCCGATGCTGGTATATACCAGTGTGTCGCGGTGAATGTTGCTGGAGAAATTTGGGCTGCTGGTAGGCTCCAGGTCACCAAGTCACCGCAACGCCCCCCTATTCCTACGTCTTTGCATTGTCACGCCTTGTCACCAGATATAATTCATCTATCTTGGAAAATACCACAAACAATGCCGTTCCCTAATGTTGATTCGTATTTCACCGTTCACTATGCTCTTGCAGGTATGCATTACACTAAATCACAGTTAGAGAGTTACACTGAATGGCGGAGACAGGAAAATTGTTCAATTTATCATATCATTCTATTACTCTAGAACCAGGCAGCCGAGAAGACATTGCCTTACCCGAACCAAATTCAACAGTCGTTGAAGTTAAATCGCTGATGCCGTTTACTAATTATACAATGTATGTCCGAACATGGAACACATATGGATCTAGCGAACAATCGGCTTCTGTTAATTGTGCAACTGCTGCAAGTGGTATGGGAACAAATGATGCAAGGCTAAATTTTTCGAATAAATTTGGTAGTGATAATTTTCATTCATAAAGAAATACTTGCCTACTGATATTCTTGACAATTTATTTATCATTTAGTTCCTATAGCCGCTCCAATGACAAAAGTCAAAGTGATTAGTCCTACAAAACTTGAAGTATCATGGGCACCACTAAATAAGACAGAGGCACGAGGATTTATCCTGGAATATAAATTACAATGGAGGCTTCAACATCATCCCTCGTCCAGAGTTCTCCATCTCCCATCAGCTGTTAACCAATATACTCTCACTAGTATGTAAAAATATTCTCCCAGTTGTGGAATATTTTGTTCCAGTCATGTGAACTCGATAATTTCAAAGTAAAATTTTTCACTCAATACACTATAATTCACGTTAAAAATAGATTTGGTTCCTGGCAAATCTTATGAGATTCGAGTCTTAGCTCGAACAGAGCAAGGCTGGCCTAATTTTAGTGATTCACAATTGGGGTGGACCAATGCTTTGATGCCCTCAACTAACTCCAGCAAACTCCCGCCGACAGATTTATTGAATCTCAATGTGGCAAACATCAACTCATCAACTGTTAAGGTTCGAAGTTTGATCGTCTCTTGTATTGATGTTCGTTTAATTAACTTATTACTTAGCTATTCCACTATAATCAGTGATATTATGAATCGATTTATAACACGCATCTGCGGTCTGACTCTTCATTACGTGCGGATAGCTAATTTTTTATTGTAATAAATAGCTAAGTTGGAATATGAATGGTGAAACACAAGGGTGGCCAGACGACTTTGATTTGTGGCAGTTATACTATCAGAATGTAGTCGGAAAAAATCTGACGACTACTTATCTGCCTAAGAATTGTACAGAGTACATACTTACAGATCTTGGTAAATACTGACATCTTGTTATCATAAAATGGGCACAAACAGTGGTTGTAGTGACTTTCTGAATATTTTTATTTGAAAATATTTTGCCCAATCTTTACAGAAGCTGATGCATCGTATGACATCGGATTGTGTATGATCAGTTCTGGGAAATTATTGGAATGTTTTCAAATGTATTTGGATTCGAAAAGGCTTATCGAAGGTAAGTGATACTCATATCGTGGAATCGAATGAATATTTACAGCAATGTGATAGTTCTGTGCAAAGAACATTATTTCTTCTCTGTCCAGATCATACTCTGACTAATCTGGAAGGGGTTCCTGTTTCATCCACTGCTATAAATGTAACGTGGTCTGCTGCCCCTTTTCACATAGATTATTGCTACGAAGTGTGTTATAACACTTTCCACCCCACAATTCCGGAACCATTGCAGTGTTTCAATACGTGAGTGCAGTAGCGAAAAAATAATTTGATGCAAAATTGAAGCGCAATAGTCATAACTTACATTGTTTTGACATGATATTGCAGCACAAATATGACGATGACAGTGCGTCATCTAAAACCGTTTACAATATATCAATTCAAAGTCAGAGTCCTGTATAACACAAGCGAACGAGTTGGTTTGTACAGCAAAGATATGGAGTGTCGGACAAATCAGGATAGTAAGTTGTAAAAAAAATTAAAGAGTAGCGATGAAAATCATATTTTCCTCATAAAGATATTGCCTAAAATCTGGTTTTGGATTATTCAGATGTAATTGTACATGTTTTTTGCATAAGTTGTCTTTGGTAATCAAGACTGTGGTCTTTAAAAAAAAGTTCCAGGTACCGTTAGAGAGATAAAATGGTTTCTATCCAACATTACTGAGGTTGGTATTACGTGGAAACCGCCGAGTAAAACAAATGGAGTAATACGCAACTACACTATTTTCTACACAACTGATCCTTTCGCTACACCCTTGAAATATTGGGCAAATATAACTGTACCTGGTGCAAATACAACTGCGAAATTGCCACGCCTTATCCCGAGTACGCGATACTTTGTAGAATTACGAGCTGCTACCGATGCTGGATATGGAAAATCCTCGGATAGAATCATTTTCCACACAGGTGATGTTCCAAAGAATTCTACAGATCCTTTATATGGGGGTAGTCCGTCTCCCACTCTAGGAACAGATCAAAGTTTTGGTAAGTCAGGAAGCTACAACAAAGCTACAACGTAAAATTTAATCTAATAACGATTGTTTGATAATCTATTTCCCTAGGAATCATTGTTGGTGTAAGCATAAGCACCTGTTTTATTGTTATTTGCCTGAGCAGTATATATTTTCGAAAAAAGTGGGAAAATACACAATCACCGCAGGAAAGTTTACAGTCCTTGAAGGATCGTGGTATATTACGCAATGGAAATGGCCGCTGTGCAGAGAGAAATACAATTGGCGGCAACCAACATGCATGTACAGCGTCGACTATGAATGACATTGAACTAACCACCCTATGTCCACCCTCCCCTAAATCCGCAAATTCTCATATAGATACTAAGGTACAAAATATTACTTCCAATACTGCACGAAGATCGATATCAATTGTGCATTAATTTATTTGCATATTTAAATATATTCTAGCAACTCTTTGCTTTATTATTCCAGGGCGGTTGTTCTAACGGCATTGTTGAATGTTGCATGAAAGATTCCCTTCTGACAGTTTGGAATATGAACGATGATAGTAAAGATCTAGACATTACCATAAATCCTCAGGTATTGCATTATATTACTATTGATGTGGATTTTACCAAATTAATAATGATTATTACAATTTGAATACATCAACTTGAACAATTATAATTTAAACAGGATATTCACACATATTTTTTAAGAAATTTCAATTTTACAGTTTGACAGAAAGGGCAGCACCAGCTCGCATCAACAGCCTCAGCAGGATCTAGATCGCACAAGGATTACGATGTTAAATTCTGCAACGGCAAGCAGCTGTAGCAGCTTAAATAATAATTTTGAATGTTTGGAAAACTTGTTGTCTCTACAACAAGTGCCATCAACGTCAGTTCCTGTCGTTGCTCCCAATGGGTGAGAACACCTTCAGACCTTTAACAAATGACGTATTCCATGCTTCTGGAATAATCATCAGGTCGTAATAATGAGAATGCTCGTGTTACTCCAAATCGCCACTGGGCTGGCTTCGAATCGATATAATAAATGTGAGTATGCAGGTTATACGCTCTGAAGAGACGATCTTTGATACTATTGAATGAAGGATGACGTGAAGTTGTTTAGTAAGCTAAGAAAAGAACGATTTAGTATTGTACCATTAATATATATTATCGAATTGCATAGGTGCCTGAGTTACTATAGTACTGGCTATGTAAATATTATTCGATGTATTATAAGTGTTTCACTGACCAGTTACTAAAATGAAATCACACATCAACAATTAGCCCAGCTACACATACAGTACAGTTACACATACTTTCTGATATTGATCATGGAAAATGATTTTGACCACATGGTATTTGCTCATATTTAATAGATTATTATGATGTGATTGTTTGTTCGAAAAAAATAATTTCAAAACGCGAATCTTTTTGACAATGAAATATTGATAATATTAATATATATTAGATTTTGTTATTTAATAATGTATGTAAATATTAACACTTATATTAGACCTTTTTTTTTGTTTTCTATACGATGCAGATACATTTGACAAAGGAACTGTTTACACTAACATTTAGTTTTCGGAATTCTCTCAAACGCAGAAACACACAATAAAAATGTGTACGATGTTACTACTTATTCGGTAACAATCACGACAATACTACCTAATTGTGCAGGCATTCCATTAGCATTCTTAAGTAAACTCTTACCTTTAGTCTTTATTTCGATACTAATTTAATAGTGACAGAGCTATTTCTTGACTCTCGAGAAAGACTGTAGTTATCCGACAAGACTGAACTTATTGAAGGAGTTTCAGACACATTTGAAACAAATTTTCTAAATATTTGTTACCAATTTAAAAAGCTTACAGACTGAAGTATCGGCTTCGAATCCTCATTCATGTTGAGGAAGGCTGACGATTTCCGCTTGGAAACTTTATTTCTTCATTTCTTGCATGTCACTTTGAGAGAATAATTACAAGTTCAACTGCAAGGAGTAATAAATATTAAATTTATTATTTAATTAGCAGCTATTCTATCAGTTTCAAATTTGGTTTAAACCCTGTGACTTTTTTTTTCATAAGTCATACAATATTCTCACATCAAGTTTTTGATGTGTAGTGAACAACTTCGACAGTTGTGTTGTTGTACACTTCACGAATGAAACTAATAATTGCTTACGTACTAATATATTAATTTACAATGATGCGCAGGAACAGCTAGTATGGAAATGAATTGAGAAATTTTTTAATTTAGATTATTGCTTTGCCTTTCTTTCAAGATCAATATTGTCAGGCTTGAATATTGTTTATATCGTACTCGAAAAATAAATGGTCAGTTCAGCTGTATTTCGATATCAGAGATGTGTTCAGAAATGTGTTCACGGTGGTAGGACGGAATGTTACCACGTAACCTGCAGTGTCGAGTGATGTATGTGCCTGATATTGCTGAAGAAATCGAGACTGCTGACTATTAATATCTTTCAGGACTTGAGGTATCGATAAAATGATGCTACATATGGACAGCTTTATGGGCTTTTGAGTACGAAAGTATATCTTGTTGGCAAAAATGTGAATTTCGCGTATTTCAGTCAACCTTCTCATGGGAAATGTGAACCTTACGATACACTATAGGGGAACACTTTGCTGTTCCTAGATGGTAGTGGAATAAACTTTGTTACGAACGTTTAGTCTTGAAGACATTTCGGTCAGTTTGGTCTCGCTGGTGATGTTTCTGAACACTTCTCTGGGGTATAATTTATAGTACATTATTACAAGTTCGATTGAAGTGTATAATGTATTACTGATTCGTTTCACATGATGAAAGTTTCTGAATTTTATATGGCAACTGCATCTGGATAACTCAATACAATATCAAACGAATTCATAAATTTAATGATATAATCGGTGTAATGTTTTAAGTAAAAGTTTTGATAGAGTTATTTTGGACATGGTTGATAACTTGATTGAAAAGAATCAAAATAGGATCATACATCGTTGCTTAGTACTCGGATTATTGCATTAATTTAATGCAACTTCGCCAATTTACATATTTCTTTACCTGTAAGCATTAGCTTGTGGATATTTTCATAGAGCAAACATAACAGATAATATTATAAGAGGATAGGTAGTGAATGTTGAATTTTTACAGCATTTCTACTTAAGTGTATACAAGCATTTACATTTTATACTAAACATTCTTGATTGTATTCTATTCAATATGGTTATACCGACAGTTTGATATTCTTTTTGTTAGTTTTCTAAACAAAACGAGCTACTGAATCATTTGATGATCATTTTCCAATATTAATCTCACTTTATTTAAGACAGAACTTATTGCGAATACAAAACATACAGTCAATACAGCACTCATACAGAATGGTGCACGTTACCATGACAGAAGAACCCAACGCAGTACCTGATAGACTAAGTTGTATCGTTTAGAGTGAGTGAGACGTAGGCATGTCAATGTTATTGCTGTTCCTCTATTAACTGCTATTTATTTCTTTATACATTCAATAATATTTTAGCTTATCATCAACATGAACTATGCGATAATGTTGACTAGTAGGCGTTGACTGAAGATATATGAAAACCGCTAGTCCTATGGACTTTGACGAGCTGATAAGCGGAGCTAAAGGGCCAGAGGAAATTTCGGTTACTTTGCTATGATAACTTGATTTTTTATTGGGATTTTTCAAGTCGAGTCAGTAATTGCAACGTAGTAGAATTACCCACTGTCTCTACTCGGCACCAAGCATTCCATCACGAAAAATAACCCAAGCCTAGCATTGTTTGTAAATCTTCAGTCGACGTAATAGGTATGCACGAAATCTAATGTCATAAATCTAATTACCAGTCAGAAACAAGATGGCACTTCTCTCTTGCACAAGACCGTTAAAAATTTTTTGCCGTGATGCTGATGAATCAATGCACAGCTCAACTATTTAGTGCAAACGTATTCCGGATAAATGTTTGGCAGTTGTTTAAAAGCTATTTGAAATTTTCAAGGGACTCCGCTAGTTTTATTGTGAACTAATTAGATATTAATCTTGATACAGTGATGTTGGAAAAATTTGTTTTGACTAATCCAATACTAGTAATGTATAGATTCTAGATTGTAAATTGACAACTTTGCATTCCGCTATTTTATATTATATGAAGCACTCAGAGCACCTACAGTTTTTCAACCGTACCTTGTTCAATGTCTTGCATAGTTCTTTGAATCTAGCGTGTTTACTCATGATTGTTATTTCTTTACGTATCGATGCTACCATTATTTCGTTAATAGAAAGTAGAATCAACCAATTTGGTTGAGTTATGTTCGTTACCAATATATTGTAGAGCCTACAACTCCTTGAAACATTTAATTTTTCATAATATCATAATCTACGACCTTTAGTTCAGACTAATAAATTCCTTATATCATTTCTTCAAACATACAAAGTACAAAATTAAACATTAAATTTGCACATTAGTCAGAGAACCTAGTCACAGATTACATCGTGCATCTTTAAATTCATCTTCATGAACTCCGCATCTTTAATTCCATACGACATTCAATTGAACTGCTAAGTTGTTGTAACTGAGTATTAATATGTCTAATATTATATGCAGTTCTTGTAAAATCTTTTTGCAGCCTGTAATAAAACACCGAAATTACACACAACTGTGTAAGGTTTACCAAAACTGCTGACTATTGCTTTCTCGCCACAGTAAACGCATATATTGCTGGCTGAAGATATTTAAGAACACAAATGTGTGTGGCACTGTGTTCAACTCACGTAGGTTCACAGATGATTGTAGTTTTCTGCACTTACCATGTAATTTAATAGAATCAAAACCTAAATCGAGTTGTTAATTACGAAACCACTAAATTCCCCCTATGTTCCTCAACTTCTTTGTCAATAACTATGCATACTAGTTCTGTAGGGTTTGTCGGTCTTTATATACATATTTTCAGCCAGTGCACTTGCATTAGCGATAGATTATTATTATTATATATCCATAATTCGATAAATTTGGAATTTTGTGATTTTATGATGAAATTTATTTTCAATCAATATACTCCGAAGAGAATTTGTATTTTTCCCAATTGGAGAGTGGGCAATAGTTGGTTGTTATGTGTGGATAGATATTTTACGCCTACCAAACTTAATGTTATAAACTTATTTCACTACAAAGATGGATAAGAGATGGAGGATATCGCGGAGTCCCCAATACGATTGTTACAACTCCGCGATGAATGAAAACCCTATACGAGATACCTCGTAAGCTTTCCATAATCCCAAAGTGAGCATTTTTCCCGTTATTTCTTAGTACAGTGATTTTCCCTGCTGTTGTTAGCATTCACAAACAACATTAACGATTTTCGTTATACTCACACTTGAAAATGATTCGAAGAATCTTATAATATTCTCCGATGGATGTAGTAATCTTGAGATATCTTGTCCATTCAGAAATGGGGTTGCCACATATGAAGTTAAGAATCTTAACAAATCTTCAGAACTGAGCGATGCTTTTGAACAGCCATGATATGATGGTGTTAAGAAAACCCTTTTGTCAAATTATGTTTATTCAACTGATATGGTTAAATACTCCACAGAATATATTATGAAATTATGGTCATACATCTGTCAAAATTATTTCTGAAGAAATATGTTACGTTTAGAAAATGGATGATAAATCTATTAAAATGCCGAAGTCATTGGCATTTTGAACGTCTTCTGCAGCAACCCCATTTAAATGAATAAAACTCCTTAGAGGTTGCTCTCTAGGGCGATTTTCGTAACTTAACTTTAACTTAACTATCGTACCTACTCGTTACTGTTCTTTATATTTAAACTGTTTTAAATACCTCATGGGAACTTTTTAAAAAATATTAATTAAATGTAATAAACTATTGCTAATTTTTTTCTATTCATATGATATACAAATAACTTTTAAGTATTGTTACTATAATTAATCACATTGATTATCTATCATTATATGAATGTTTATAATTTATTTTATTAAATAAATATTATTTTCACTTTAAGGTAGTTGATTCCGTTTTACAAGTATATTAGTTGAAGGTGCAGTTACTTTGTAAATACTTAACATGATTGTATATACACATCCATTATTATGATTACTGTAGAAAAATATAAAAATTATATATTTTAATATATTGAATATGATTAATTACGTCTAATTACAATCCTAACGTTTAGTATTGAAATCCGCATGGTACAAGAGATATTTAATAATATTGTTGACATTTCTGTATACAACATATTGTTGTAACGATGATAGAATAAAATTAAGATCGCAATATAGTAATATTATTATTTCAAGATTTTTTATTTTTCGAGTCTTTAGTATCTACTGCGATGTGCACTTTCTTTTTAAATTTAATATACGGTTCGGAAACATTACGAATGCTATTTGATATAATTATCGATTTTTATTGACATGCACCTGTATACATTAATTTGATACAGTCAAATAATCATCGCTTAATAGTGTACCTCAAAATGTATTTTACTATAGTTTAATTTAATTAGATTAATTAGCTCGGGCTATAAATAAATGCATCCGCACAGTGGTTATTGTTTGTGGAATAACTGATAAACCTGTACGAGCTACTAAGTGTGCAATTTATTCTATCAATAGTAAAATAGCTCATTCTTGCAAGATGTAATTCATATTACTCTACTAGTCTACTAATACAGTCTAGCTTAAAACACGATAATTGCGCTATTTAATTCACTTTATTACAATACTAATCAACCGAATTTCTAGGCCACTAGTATACCAAACATCCGCGAAAAATATTTGACTCAGTGATCGTTTGGAAAAGAAGAAAGCAATTGAAAAACAAAAGTGTTATCAAAAATAACAACAATGCTTTCCATGCATCTGCTCGATCCAGTAGTTCCGTTTTTGACTTCTCTATTACGGATTCAGAGGTGATATGAATTTCTTTCGTTGTGTTTTGTCACAGCTTGCATCAACTATCGAATATAAACATATAGTAGATAATATCAGAACTTTGGCACCGTTTATTTGCATCTATATTTTTAATAAACGCGTACGAAATAATTAGGCACATTGAAAAATGGCATAAAAAAAAAGAAGTTTACTTTACAGACTATTTCATGTTACTCATTCATTTTGAAATAATTAACAGCGATAAGATGCGTCTATTTTATAGATTTGTAACATCATTTTTTATTTCGGTACTAATAAACGTGTTGATTTGAAACTCGAGTATCATTTTCGCATCGAGATTATAAAAGAAGCTTCCAATTGCGTTATTATTCGCATTGACTAGTACCCTTCATAAATACTTCACAAATTGCATTAAGAGTCGATCAACGATTCGTCTTTATATTATAATTTGTGTCTGACAGTTCAACGTGTATATGCACATGTTTGTACCAGTGAACTTTGCAGGCTACACTACAATTATCACGCTATATTTGATGGTGCAAACATATTTCACTTTCTTTTGCTGTCGTGAAATATCGTTTGGTAGCTACCTATCGCAGATCATTGTTAAAATGGAATTATAAGTTTCATCACAGCGACCATGTATGATATTGCGCTAGTTTTTAAATTCACCTATCAGGCATCTTGAAAATATTTTTTCCGCCATTTCATGCCAACTACTTTTTAGCTGAGAAATGATTTCTGCAGTAACAATTTGAAAAACATCGCATCATTTTGAAGTTTAGGTCGCGAAATTCACTTGTACGTGTGTGTACATATCCTTAGCGGACAAAAGGAAAAATAATCGACTGACTCATTCTTAACTTGCAGGCTAGAGTAAAATTAAATACATTACTCATTTTTGTTATCACAACGTGGTTGTCGGCTGAGTTAATTCTATCCGTTTCAACTGTTATACTTTCAGAAAGTCTACAAGTTTAATTAATGCTTTGCGTATTTATCTCGCTATGATTTAATATATTCTTCACATTAGGCACAGTGTGAAATACTTTGGCTTGTAGAATCGTGCATCTATTTTCATTCTACACATTGTTCAAGCAACTTATAGAACAATTCATCACAGAACTAGGGAATGTGGAAATATCTTCATCTCAACGTAATCATCAACAACCTGTAAGAAAACAAAATAACAGTTTATACGACATGTTGTAGAGATCAGCAAGTTTAATTGAGTTATGCATTGTGAAGCTACGGTTTATATTTCTCAAAAGTTCCAAGTCAAACCTCTTTTAGAGACTCCTTCATCAGCTTCGGGTAGAGATAAGTAAAGTTAGTTGTAGATGACAACTTTCCCGGCTGTAAATACAAATTTTTATTGTAAAGTAGTTCTCTGTTAATATATGGAGATAGTGGACTATTTTCCACTCCATCTTTGCTGCATGCTTCGGCCCATGGACTCATATGTTTGTCATTAACTTCTTCTACAATTGTGGTCATATCAACCTGTACGAAGATTTACAGCTTTAGTCACCAATTTCAATTTCAGACTAGTAGGTATAATTAAACCTTCCTTGGAACTAAAGACTTTGATCATACCTTGGCTAGCATTGACAGTGCTGCACCCCAATAATCGTGATTAATATTAAATAATTCCGACACAAGTGCGCTTATGGAGCCTTGCGTCGAATCAGACTCGTCCACAACGTTGTAAATCTGGCCAATGGTATTGGGATGACGTGTAACATGCCACATGGCTCTCACCACATCTCGCACATGTACAGTATTCATGCGAAGGTTTGGGCCCCAGAGCAACTTCATCATTTCACCTAAATGTTTGTAAACAGCTCCCACAACGAGGCGAGGTGCTGCGGAATATAAATTCATTCCTTAACTACAGTGTATAGATAATGGGAATGAAAAATGATTGTAGGTCATACTAACAAGTGCTGATGATGGATTTCAGTATAATTTACAGGTGAAGAAGCAAAGATGTGTTCAACTCCTCATTATCTTACCTAGACTGTTCCTGTCTCCAGGGCCATAAACGATCGCTGGTCTAAAAATAGTAAACTTCAATCCAGGTATATTTTTTAGATCATTTTCTACTTGAACTTTATGTTTTGCTATAAATGTCCATGGATCAACTTCATCATCCTCTTTGTGCGGTACCTGAAAATGTTTCTCTTCTGTTAATCAGATAGCACATTTGATTTGGTATACACCTAAACTTGTCCTAAATGAGATGACATAATACATTGTTAAAGCACAATCAATGATAATGTATTTATTATTGTCACTTTTTCCAGACGACCCTAATTACAAGTACCTTTTCGGATGAACTTAAATGTCCACTTGAGATCTCTATATATCGTTGTACCCCAAGTTCAGCGGCTTTCTGTGCACAATTCATACTAAGTTTATGAATTCCGTCTTTGTAAACAGGATCTGTTTGGCCGTACTTTGTTTCCCCAGCACAATTAAATACAATGTCTATTCGTTGCTCACCAGCAAAAGCATTGTCACAAGAGGCTAAATGGTTTATACAAATAAAAAATGAAAGATCGATTCTGTTGGATCAAAATATTTTCAACAATATTAATTACTTGATATACCTATGTATCTTAAAATAAAGCCACAAACATAGAGGAAAACCAAAATTAACAAGAATTTGAAATTAAGTTCACTAGCGCTACAATTTGTATTGTAGGTGTAAATAACCATGAAAGATCATTATGAAGTAAAATATTGAGATCGATAACAACTGAATACAAATGGAAATAAATGCATGCTATGTATGCAAATTAATTAATTGCAAATATGAAAGGCAGGATGGTTTCTATAAAGATTAGCGAAGTGTATAAAAATACAGCAAGCAATATACCTGAGTTAATAAGGTTAGCGCTTCTAAATTCAAGCAAAGGATGTTCAAATATCCTTTGATGTTTCTTGTTAAGCCATGCTGTTTGAGGTGGTACCTTGTCGATTACTCGGACATATGATACCAGCTCATTATCCAGTAAATATTCCACAAGGTTCCGTCCGATAAAACCACATCCTACACAAAGTTGATAAGATTATGAATGGCGAGAAGGTTGACTGTGCTCAGATTCTTTATCCAGCTTCCTCTGTCGGAACATAGTATATGAATAAGTAGTTACCTCCCAGAACAATTACTCCTGGTTTTGTCTCAAAATTGGCAGTTTCCATTGCTGATAACCATTCAACGGGGAAAAAAATGCAAGCGGGTAAATGAAATTATTAAGAGATTACACGTATTACAGTCCAACAGAATTAACGCTTAAACAATGTAACAACCAATTTGTCATTGGATACACGGAGTATCAAGCGAAGGCCCGATTTGATAAGTTACGTATGTCAACGTTTTTCTTATACCACCAAAGGATCTCATAACCTAGCAAGCTGCGAATGGATTGCTGTCCAGCCCATTCCAGCCACACGACTCTAACGAGGATCTGTCTGCTACTGTTAGGAAGTAAATGGAAAGTAAGAAGGGAACGTGGAAGGGAAACAGACCGATCTCCATGAGAGTTGTTTGCCCAAGCCTTGGAGCATATACTACTGGAGATAGCCTACCCATGCCGTCAACCTCGTGAAAACTGCAGCCAAAGTGACGAGAGAACGAGATATATACTTGAGACACTCCGTTTCTCTCACTCTGCATTTTATCAGCCGAAAGGAAACGTATCGACCAATGAAGTGTAGAGCGAGAGAGACAGGCTGGGACCAGGCATATACCCTTCTCACTTCTCTGACACACTATCTTTACACAATAGGCTACCTCCAGTAGTAGAGTGTAATTTTATTACTCCGCATTTACCGACCTGTCTTATGTTAAATTTTCCAGCTTTAAATTATCTCGGTACAGCAGAACATCATCTCTGTACATACTCGATGTTCACGCAACTTTATTATTATTATTATGTTAATTTGCAAATTTATGACAGTGAATATTTTAGTTTTTGTTATATTCGTATGCTGTACCTATTTATCACGTATAAGGTGAAAAAAAGGTCACAACACAGATTTACTTCCTTATTTCACATTACAATCAGTTCAACCATAGTTCAACGTTATAGTGATTCAAATTACGTACTTATTGTTCGCGCCAGAAGTTCGCGGGCTGAGACTCGAAGCGTCTGTTACGTACGTTCGCTTCGCCGGTGAGGGCGCAGCGCGAGTTAGTTACACCCGTATTCATAGTCCCTCCACTGATAATAGTGTATATATATATCAGTGGTATGTAAAGACCGTGGTCTAGGGAGACGCTGTAGGTTGTCACCATGTAAGACAACAGTTGTCAGGTTGGCAGCGAGTTAAAATAGAGGACAGAGGCTGGGCAGGTTAGCAACATTACGTGCAGAATGTGCTTGTAGAGAAATAAATACAATAAAACTACATCTAAATAACTTCTTATGAGTTTTTGATGAGTTGGCTTAAGATTATTGAATGATCATTCAATCTAGCTGACAAGGAACGCAACCAGCGACCGTATTATTCTGTATTATGATAATATGATTTGCAGTTAATAAACATTTGACTTGCTTCGGCTTTCCCCTAAACCCCTTGAGGGTACTTATGCCGAAGTAGGCATCTTATCTTTCCCGCGAAATCGTGTTATTTATTTATTCGCCCTTTCACTCACTCATCCCATCCCGATTGGAGTTAGGGAAGAACTCTGGTCAAGCGACATAAACACTCGAGTCTTTGCAGTCAAAACCACGAAGTAAAAACCATTGATATATCCGTGGATATATCATTCGAAGTCCGGTGGTGCAGACTTTCTAACCTTGGAAATTGGAATTTACGGCGTCATGTAGTGCTGGTCGTCTATTGTCACTCACGTGTATTTGGCGTTTATTTTTATAATAGCTACAAGGATATTCCATCGTTATTAATTTCTCAGCAACTTCGTCACAACACTACAGATGCGCATTAACGATCGTATACGTATAATTACACACTGTAACTGATTGTGAATAAGGCATCGAGTTCAAGAATCCACGAAGTTCTGTGCCAGTAGAATTTGTATGCTCTCGGTGGATAAGTGAATGACATGAGGCTGTGTTGTGCGCGGCTTGTTGAGTGAGAGAAATGTGTCGCCGAGTGAATTACTACAAATTTCTTAACAGCTAATAGCCGCAAAATTACTGTTATGCTTCTGTGATCCTGTTACAATGCCTTCGTATTTGATGATACTACCGTGCCTCCTGGGGTTACTAGGTACATTCCAAATATTATATGTACACATATCGAAATTCTTTCGTAACAGTCGCGAGTTACCTGTTCACAAACTTCGTCGATTACACATTTGGATGTATCGTGTTTCCCCAAATTTGTTGATTCAACGCCGATATCCCTCCATCGATTGGAAAATTCATTTTTTCGAATGTCAGAATACAATTTCTGTTTGACTCTCTGATCAATGAGTTGTATCATGAAAACACTATTCCACCTACACATACATACCTAGCTGGCGACAAATGGTTTTTTTCTATACTGCTTCCGCAGCAATTTAACTCCACTAGTTGGCACCTACATCTGATGGTCTATATTTTTTCCTCTGTCTTTAAACGTCGGGCGAATATTTACAAGATCACTTTTCATAAAATTCTGCAAGACTTGTCTTGAATGAAAAAAGATTTGATCCAATTTAGTTATGTTTACAGGCACATCATTTGCCCATGATATTAAGGGAGTAACGTACTGCGAGTTTTACAATGAGTCTATGTGTGTCGACCAGCAAAAAAACTGTTTTAAACAAGAAGAATGTATTCCCCAAGAATCTAACACACGTCATCACTGCTATGTGCTTTGGGAAAGAAATAGTACCACTGGGCAGACTAATATTAGAATGAAGGTTCTTATATGTTTTACATCTCTATGTCTGGAGTTTACCTGATTGAACGTAAAAACACCTTATCTAATATCACGTATTCGTGTTACTTAACAGGGATGCTTCTTAGATAACCCGGATTGCTATGACAAATTGGAATGTATTGAAAAAAGAAACGAACGAAAAGAGCGGATAAAATTGTTTTTTTGCTGCTGCGATGGAAACATGTGTAATCAAAATTATACATGGGATCCTACGCAATCACCTCCACAGACCGATGATAATCACCCAGAAGGAGGTGAGTGAATTTTTTTAAATTTATGAAACACATGATGTAAAATACTGTTTGGCCTTTGAGGAGCGTTGGGCAGAAGGGGTTTAGACAATACTATGGTAGAAAAAAATTTTAAATAGAATATTTTAATATTTTTACACGTCTGTATAATTTGTTATTACATTAAACTATTTTTCATAGAACGTAAACCAGTTCCGAACGATCAACAGCATTACATTACTATTGTTGTGTCGGTCTCCATTCCGATGTTATTACTTGCTTTCATCCTGCTCAGCTTACACTGGTTTTATCGACAACGTAAGCTAGCCTACTTCAACGAGGTAAATTTTTTATACCTGTTTGGACTGCAAATTTATCAAAATAATGGGTTTTGCTATACGTTTATTGATAATCCAATGCTTAGGTACCGACATTAGAGCCTCTTCCATTACCGCAACCTTCCCCAAATTTGGGTCTCCGGCCAATTCAACTTTTAGAAATCAAAGCTCGCGGTCGTTTTGGGGCTGTGTGGAAAGCACAGCTGAAAAACGATGTTGTTGCTGTCAAAGTTTTTCCCATCCAAGATAAGCAATCTTGGCAGTCAGAGCAAGAAATATTTAAACTGGCGCATATGGATCATGAAGACATATTACGCTATATAGGAGTTGAAAAGCGAGGGGACAACCTTCAAGCTGAGTTTTGGTTAATAACTGCGTACCATGAGAAAGGATCGCTATGTGACTTCCTTAAGGCTAATGTTGTCACATGGCCTGAAATGTGCAAAATTGCGGAGTCTATGGCAAGGTAGGAGAATAGATGATAAATTATTTAAACTCTGATAACAATTTGAGCCGTATCTTTAATTTGATACCATCAAAGTCTGGTTATGAATATTCACTTTACTTAGGGGCCTAATGCATCTGCACGAGGAAATACCAGCAAATAAAGCTGATGGATACAAGCCAGCAGTCGCGCATCGTGATTTTAAATCGAAAAATGTTCTCCTTAAAGCTGACATGAGTGCCTGTATAGCTGACTTTGGGTTAGCTTTAATCTTTCATCCTGGGAAGCCATGCGGTGATACGCACGGACAGGTAGAGATAGTATGAATTTTATGCTATTTACTTATACAACTTAGAAACAAGGTTCAAGTGCGTTTGCTTAACACTACGAAACATTTCTTGAATATTATTATTCGGAAATTTCTAAATTTGTATGTAAGGGTAAGTTGCAAAACAAGTATATGCGATCTTTCACCCATGGTCGAGGGCTTACTGCATTGACAATACGAACGTTGTCACATAAAAATTTTCATGCCTTCTTGTCTCCCGTTAACATTATAAGCTTCAACCTTGTGTTCAAAACTAGACTCTACAACACAGCCAAATTTTATTCACAAAACAAACATACATACCTGTATCAATGTGTATACACCATAGGTTGGTACCAGACGTTATATGGCTCCTGAGGTACTGGAAGGTGCAATTAACTTTACCCGTGATTCGTTTTTGCGGATCGACATGTATGCTTGCGGATTGGTGCTGTGGGAATTAGCATCAAGATGTACTGTCCAAGATGTAAGCATTCTTTGGAATTACTTCTCCATTAATTCGTTTTCCCACTTATAATTCTGGCAATTATCAAAAAAATATTAAGTTATCATCTTGTTTACAACAGGGTCCCATTGGAGAATACAGACTTCCTTTTGAGGAGGAAGTTGGCCTTCACCCAACATTAGAAGACATGCAGGAGAGCGTTGTTGTTAAGAAGGAACGCCCTCTCATATTAGAAACTTGGCGAAAGCACCCGGTAAATATCCCGACTACATCAAATTTCCCTATCAGCTTTCATTATTTACTCATTATTACTTTTCTTTTTGGTTGGCAATCCCTAGGGTCTTTTATCACTCTGTGACACAATGGAAGAGTGTTGGGATCATGATGCTGAAGCTCGATTGTCGGCATCGTGTGTTATGGAGAGAGTTGTTACATTAGGCAGAATGTTACATCTTAACTCATCTACTTTGATACGCATGGACCACAATAATGAGTCTCTTACCACCAAGGAATCTAGTATGTAGTTAATTTGTATGTATATTAGCTGTAGCTGCACAGCACAACACCACTTCCTGTTCCATATATTGCTTTACGTGCCAATATGAAGCAATCGTAATCATGAGGTCAATTTTTATTTAATATTTGGCAGCTATAAACATTTGAGACACGACTTTGCAATCGTTAATATAGCACGACTCGATAGAGTTGGAACAATATACCTACTCGACATCAGCCAGTTCCAAACTGTGATTAAAATGTCGTATTTGTTTCCCAATGGCCACATACTGTCCAAGATTCATTCAATTTGTGGTGCTTGTGCAAATTGAATGTATGACAAATTATTTAAAACCGATGACAGTCGAATAGATATGGAAACAAATAAGTAGTTGTGTACACGTTAAAAGTTGACTACTCAAAACGAGTCTGCTGGCCCAAATGCCCTTCAATGAATCGTACCATGGGTTTATGAAAAAAGCACGGGCAAACGTATGTTTGGGATAAATCTTGTTAATTTGAACAGTAATAAGTTTGCTACTCTTCAAGTAGAATGATTCATTCTCTCCCCTATAATTCTGTATGGATTCATTTCGGTTCTCAATTATTACCTGTAGAATACCACCTATTCACTTCATCGTTGTTAGTGAAATCTGAAACATTAAAGCGGACCTTGTTAACTGTTGCAACACATATCTTAATAAATTTACGGAAATGAAACAGTGGTACAAAAAATATTCAGCTCGCATTGGCAGCAATTAATCCTAATAAATCGAATATTGCAACATTGAGCGGAGTACATAGAAAGATGCAAGTACCTTTCTTTTATTCGAATAAACTGAATCTTCCAAAATATACAAATAACTATTAAAACTGTTTTTAAAGTCTTGTCTCTTATCTTCTTCTATTATAATTCTTTGGTACTCACTACAATATATAATTTTAGTATGGAGTAATTTGTAGATTGAAGTGAAATTGTTTGCTTCTTGGCGTTTAAGATTAGAAAAAGAAAATGTCATGGTTGATGATCATTGTTCGCCGGACTTGAAATTAGATGGTGCAAAAACGTGAACCAATTCATAAATATTTCGAATTCATGATTTTCAAGCTTGTACAGTGGTTTTGAGCTGGAGTTTTTGAATAACTTCGAGGCACTTGTTTCTCTGTTTAGAGCATATTTTAAGTGAGTGTCTTTGGCACTACTTGAAAATTTTTACGTTCAAAAGTTTATTCAAATATGACTGGTTTTTCAACAGTGTAGCACGGTATGCGTGCGTTTCATGTGTGTGAGTGGGTGGGCGAGTCTGTGTGTTCTGCTTTATGTGCGTGTGCGTGTGTATGATTTGATATTTTGAATAAGTCCCGGTATCAATAATTACCTTATATAGTATGTACTAACTATAGAAAAGTGAAGCTACTCAAAGAATATTAGCACGTTCTCGATTAGTCTTGCAAAATTGTTGCGCTCAAACTTATAAGCTATTCATTTGTGCTTGTGGGGACCCAGCTCAATCCAGCCACCCCGCAGACTTCATCCCTTCGATGTTTTTTTCCAATGATATCTTGCCATTGAAAAGTGATATCAATCAAAAATAAGATCATCATTGAATTCATACTCAATCCATTTTAAATCAATTCTCGCCAACTAAAACGTGATGTAAAAATCTTGAAATTTTGTTCCCAAACTTTCGGTTTCAGTGCTAACCCAACAAAGACCTTCTTTTTGTTGACACAACTTTTGCATCTCCAGATATCGTCGATTGATAACTCTTGGATTTCAAGAATTAAAAAAACTTTGCGCAGCTTACACCTCCGGAACGGGCTCCCGAAAGATTGTGAATTAAAACGAGGGAGGTACTAATCACGTGGTAAAAGAAAATTTCCAAAAGAACAAATAAATCGAAGGTGTTGATGGCTAGAGGGTGGTCGAATTGAGCTGGATTCCTACATTTACATTCAATCATTTCTCAATTATTCAGGAAATGCAGTCAGCATCTATTACTGTGCAAGCATGTAGAGACAGATTTATTTGTCAAGAAAATAGCCTCTCAGTTATATCTATTCTATTAGAAACCACAGATAGTCTTGTCAATTACCAGTACTTTGTCAGCACTGGTCAAAAAACATACAATACCTGTCTAGTAATTCATCATTGTACATTCATTATTATTGTAATCATGTTAATATATGAACTGTTTAATAACCATTGGCACTTGCGGATACAGGTATATTTTACCTTACAGTATAAAATTGTAAGTAACTAGTTAAATATAACGAATAATCATGAGATTGTAGTTCCTAACTGCAGTGCAACAAATATATAGAAGACAAATTTCGCAACTGCAACCATTGAAGGTACGAAGGATGGAAAAAAAAAAATTGGCATACAATTTGTAATTTGATGAGTAATTTGCCTACCTTATTCTCATCCCTGAAACATTCAATAGTTAAAGTAGATGAATTGCTTGTTCGTATTTTCTTGTGATAACGTTACAAACTTCAATCTCATAAATAATTGAGTACCTAAATGTAAACAAACGTAGTACTTTGACTGTACTAAAAAGCATACATTCTCAATATTGCATCAACTCCTGATCCTAATAGTCAAGCGTTTACTGCAGGCATATAGAGACTGCCAATGCTTACAAGGTGCTTCCAGTTATCATGGGCAACAGGCAATGAGAGACACACAGGGAAATTAAAGTATTCTGCAATTATCTGCTCGATTAACATTACTCTCGCACTCAATGAGTTGGTATCCATGAGGCGCGAATGTGGAAATTACCACTAGTCCTACTCGGAAGTACCAAAACTCCTGAAGTGGATTTGGGCCGGGTCAGGAGTCTTGATATACATTTAATTAACGATTAAAGTATGGACATTGGGTTTCCGAATTTTGTGATATGTCCTAACGAGAGTTTAAGTACTTTTAAACAAGAATATTGGCAGCTAAGAAAACGAAAAATTTTCTCACTATACAAAAATTTCATGGGAAATTAGAGATCTAGCGGTTGGCAAGTACCTCCGCTGCCTGCTTTTTAGTACCGTTTGTGTAACTACCTATGTAGAAATACATTTGAGTTACATTTTAGGCGGTTAATTTTATAATTGTTTTTAATAAAAATCCTGAATGCATCTATTACTATATGTAGGCTGTATCATAACAAAGACCATGGTCAGAAAATATATGCACCCCAGTGCATATAGACTATTGTAAATATATATAAAATGAATTAGCATGTAGGCATATGATAAAATAATTTTTATTTATCTCAATAAGTAGCGTGTAAACTGAAGAAATGGAATGTTCCTATATGTACAAGGTAGCTTCGGCAGATTACTACTTGATCTTTTTTTTTTTCCCCGACATGTTCTGAAAATAAGAAAATGTATAGTGGGGATTACACTTGATAATTTGCATAATAGCGTTTCAAAAATACGTCGACGTCGTTAATTTTCAAGATGGTGATCTGTGATAGAGCTACAAAGTGGTAAAACTTTGATACAGATTTTTGGATGCTTGCACAATGCTTGTCTGTTTAAAAAATTTTATTTAACTTTGGCATCTTTTTTTTCTTGAACTACAGCTTCACGCTAATCGTTTGACGAGAATTACTAACTGTACTGTATTTCAGGTTCATTATCACTCGGTTTCGAGACACCGTCAGTTGTAATGTTTTGTCTGTAACATTTTTAGATCATCTACCCAGACGATAAGAATGTGTGAAATCTATGAATTATTGTTAAATGATAGCTTGTAATTTCTAAACCTCATTTGTATAATTAATACTTTATTATGAGAACATTCTGTTTGAAAGGAGTGTAAACTACATATTTACCCGTAAACTTTATCATTTTCTTTCTGTAAAAATTTACTACAACTTACGTGTTTTATTATTTACGTATTGAAATAATAAAAAATATCAAGACATACGCTTATCGCAAATCCTGGAATCTTACCTTATCATGTAAGTACATAATATACGTTTATGTACGTGCGTTATGTTATTGTATGCTATGAATACCGCATGCTAATAAATACGTTGTACGCATAATACAGCAGTATTCGCTGTGCAAAATGTTCTATTTAATTTAATTTACTAAAGGGATGTTTCGACGGTATCTGTCTTGTAGCCTTACGAACAGATCATATTTTCTCTTGATTGGTTCAACACTTCTCTCGTGTGGCCGACGGTACGTTGCAGCTCATGTGATGCTTACACGTATTATCGGTACACAAGAAAAAGGGGGAAAATAGGCCAGCAACGAATCGAATAAAAATATTTTGCGCCGACGCACAGTAAGGGTGAAAGTGAAGAACGGTTGGCGGACCTTGCCTTACAAATTGCAATCAATGGCACTGCGAGAGGGTGAGGGTGTTGCTGCCGTCGGCTATTTATCCCATTCGTGGAGTCTCTACTTGACATTGTTATTTTTCGTTTCCGAACACGTTATTTGAAGTAAACATAGTAATTAACTACTGTTTCCCCAATGCGACATAATCCGGGGTGATATTTTTTTACATATCACAACGCATGACTACTACGTCGTGTGATACTGCATACCTGTTCGAAAAGGCATATTTCGCTACAGTCAGCCGAAAATACGCTACATTTTATACGTATGTATACAAGTTCTGACTATACTCGCTGCTTTGCCTACCCTATAAGTTCTTAATGTTTTCTAGCAGAGTATAACACAAGATTTCATATTGACAACAATTTATGTAAACTAAGTTCGATGCGACAGAAAATAAATATCCACGTTTTCGAGAAATCTACGTTGCCATTCGCCGTTTCAATTAAAAAACCCGTCTGCCTACGAAAAACGGTAAACTTTTTTTGTGTTAAAAAAGTAAAATGATTGAATATGATTTTCTCTAGAGATAATGACGTATCAAATATGTGCTGCTAATTAAATAAACTAAGTACCACTCCTAGTTAATTGCAAGACAAGAACGCCTAGCATTAGGCAACCATCACTCTTCTTTGGGATTTTGCGTTTCGACAGTCTTATTGGAATAGAGTGATTGGATCAATGAATAATTACACTGTGACGATTGTAAGTACATTAGCAGTGCCATATGATTTTCTTCTTTCGTGTGTGTACAGTACTCTATGGGTAATGAGTTAAGGAAGCCGTGAACGATGGGTAGTGGCGGAGTCAGCGAAGTCCCAACAATATTTCATCCCCGAAGATCGCGTACTCCAAGCATCGTCTTGAATGAGGAACAACAGAACAATGGCCCTTATGCTAGTCCCGTGCAAGTTATACTGGAAACATCTTCAGGTAATAACTACCAACCTCTAAGGAATCACTCTCAAATATGGACTTACATATTAAGCTTGCGCCAGAATTATATATATACATTTCACACACACATATATAATGTTGGATATCAATTTTCAGGATGCGAACAACAAGCCTGTAGCGCGAGCGGAGGATGCAGCGAAATTTCGATTGCTTGTAGATCTACAAATGATCCAGGTGGAGGAGGGCAAAGTCAACAGTCATATGCTCCAGGAAGTTCTTCAAATTCTTTATCAACGTGTTATGCTTCTTGTTGTGCCGAATCGGCAAAGAAGGTGAACATTTTCTTAGTACGAAATCTGCAGTTAGTATGCCGAGCAAACTTTGTTCTGTCACTATTTGATTATATGTATAATCTATACATATTAGGAGTCCGTAACAGTCATCACATTTCAATTTGTAGATTTACTTTGGAGTGTGTGTAACGATTTGCATAACGGCTAGCTGGGTTGGGGCAACCCATTGTATGAAATATTTATACTTCAAAAAACCAGAGACAGTTGTTCAAGAAGCATCAATACCTTCCAATATCTCTGGACTTCATCATCAGCATGTAAGTATGTATCTCGGAAGGGGTACATAGCACACATGAAAATTGAGTAATGAGATTTCAATGAAATAAGTTGCCTTGCAAATGTGATTTGATTAAGTGTGTATATTACTTACAGCTAACTCTTTCCTACAATGCACCATTTTTCACGACATGGTTCTGCACGAACTGGGCAGTCCTGTACTTCCCGGTATACTTTCTGTGCCGAGTAGCAAGGACAAAATGCTCAAATCCTTCGGAGATTGTCGCAGAAAGTCTTCGAGGTTTTCGTGACAAAGGGTTCACAGGTGGACGCTTCTTGACTCGATGCAGTCTTTTTTGTGGTCTATGGGTAGTGACAAATTACATGTACATTCATTCGCTAAGGATATTACTAGCAACAGATGTTATGGCTCTTTTTGCAACTAATGTTTGCTGTGTTTACCTTCTCTCCTGGGTTATTCTTCATGAACAGTTTGTTGGCGTTCGGGTAAGACAAATAAACTGATTCGTAACTGATTTTAGCATAACATCGATTGAGTGCTTTGAATTACAGATAGTAGCAGTCATTTTGTGTGACACAGGAATTGCATTACTTGCATATATGGATGGTATCTCAGGTAGTCCAACTCTTGGTGGTGTTGTACTTGCCGTTTCCGCTGCTGCTGGTTCTGCAGTTTACAAAGTAAGTTACGATACTTCTAGTGTGGGATTGCATTATGCCAAATTTGTGTTCAATTATTGTTCAAAAATTTTTCCCAACAATATAACACGATGTGAAAATAATTCGAATCTGGTTGCAGGTATTATTTAAAAAGGTAATAGGCGAAACCACATTCGGTCAGGTTTCCCTTTTCTTTTCATTGGTTGGGCTGTGCAATGCTGCTTTACTGTGGCCAATTTGTCTCGCTTTGTATTTCTCGGGCGTCGAAAGTGTACAATGGAATCGCCTCCCTTGGCCAGCTTTGCTTTCAGCCAGTATTCTTCATTTGGGTTTGTTACACGATATTACTTTATTTCAATAATTCATAATAGTGAATGCACGTCAAGAAAGCAAAGTGCCGATGTGCGCTAACTCATATTTCGTGCTTGTGGCTCTGAAATCACCTGGAACTCACTAGCCCGTTATTGGCTTTAGTTAATATTTCATGTTGTGTAGGAACTCTACATGGAATAATTTTTGTACTCCGCTTACACAGTTGCCAACATGTTGGGGAACTTCAGCATTGCCTTGACTTACGATCTTTTCATAACTTTGGGATTAATCACCGCTGTACCTGTGTCTGCAGGTAGGATGATGATGCGACTTTAACGATTCTTGTAGGTCTGTCGGTATGCACCCATGTGAGCACCGAGCATATAGAATTGTGGCATTTGTTACAGCTCTCGATGTAGTCCTTTATGGCGCTCACTTTGTTGGCATGAAGTTGGCAGGGATAATATTGATAGCAGTTGGGTTCTTTCTTGTGATGTTCCCCGACAATTGGCCGGATTACATCACGCGATTACTACGGTATGTACTTTGAATTCTTTTTTACTCCTCAGGATTGTAGAATGCACTTTAGTTCTACTTGATTTCCATTATAGTTTTCAGTTCTTTAGGATTCGTGTCCCTTTAACCTACTCTTGTAAATATAATTTAAATTTTTTTCATTCATATCATACTGTGCACCAAATAGAAAGAGCATAGTTATACTACAGTAGGTTCTGCTTGAAAAATTCACTATATTCACAGTTTGTGCCTTTGATCTTCACTATAAATAGAAAACATATTATTCTCAAGTCTCAATAATCCCACAAGTGTACCTACGTTCGCCGTTGATGTACATCAGAGTAACATTAAGTCTTTAATTTCTTTATGCGATTTCAACAAATACACGAGACATTTGTTTAGGTCAAGTTATGTCACTGCTGTAGTAGAAGCGCAAGATGAGTTACAGATGTCACTTAACTTCTCGTCATTGTATGTTTTTGCAAGCAAAACAATAGGTGAAAAAGTAGCAACTCAGCATTTAAGATAGGGGGTATTTCTTAGTAAATTGTATTAAACACGTTAATTTATTTTCACGATAGAATAGTATATTATATATATTAGATGTTTGTGTCCACACTCGACCGTTGCTTGTTCCAATTGTGATTGTCTCATCTTAGCAGGATCAGGATCGGGCTGCTTAGGTTTAGGCTCACTCAAAATATAACACACAATCGAGGAATTTCTCCACAGATTATTCATTGCCAACTGTTACGTAACTGCCGTGCAACATGACCGTACAGTGTAAGAATCACATAGTGTAATATACTTGGTCGAATTTTCTTACACGAATGACTCATCGCCAAGCCTATCATACTGTAACGATTTAGGCGTTACGTTAATAAAATATGGATCCGCGAGTTTACTTATTATCAAATCAAAGGCGTGAACAAAAATATCGTGATAAATGCTTTTAATGCAATATACGTGTTTCTTGTTTAAAGTCTGAAACAAGACTGTTTTTACAATAATATCGGTTGGCGCAGCAACCTTATTCTTTTTAAAGACATAAGAGGTTTATAAACGTCTTTTATCTATGCTGACTACTAGATCATTAAAGAGGGGGCAAAACGGGTGATTTCACCCTTTGTAACACTACTCCCCCCCGAGGAAAAGAGTCGTCCCGACTCGGCAAAGATAAAACAATTATAAAAGTATTCTAGTAGTCAGTGCTCAAAGGTGAGTTGGAGCTGTGGCTCTAAAATTTAAGAACTCCCTTTTTTACTATCTGGCATTTGCCCACAGTCTCAAGGTAAACCACAGAAAACCTTGAGCAGATAGTTGAGCGTTAAATAATCTCAAAAATTTATGTGCCATGTTTTATAAAGGTTAGTGTTATTAAGTGTTATGTGGCTTCATGAATTCAAAGTTATCCGCAACGGCCCAGATTGATGTCGGGAAGAAATTCGATTTTCTTCATGAAGGATCCCTCCGAAACAGGTTCGGATGAAAACATCGAAACGGGAACCGACAATTCCAGGGCCAAATAAGACGAAAACAGACTTCTCTTCATATGAAATAAGGAAATCGTGGGGTGACTTCTTTAGGAATAGTTCACCCTAGAGTTTTGGAAGGACAAATGTGAGTGATGGTATAACAATTCAAATTCACTAAGTGAATTTGGGAGAATACTTGAATAAAATAAATTGAATATGTATTCAAAAGAAAAGAAACGATCTTATCTGAATTATTTCTGCATTCTTCTTCAAAATAAGACCACCAGTCATCCTCAGGAATCGGGGAAAGATTGGATGGGAAAAGGCTGTGTCAAGTAACCTGAAAAAGTACTCACAAAAACTGACACTTAAGGTTAATAAAATGTGAAAATCAAGCAATCGCTCATCGACCTCGAAAAATAATCGTGGCTCTTTTCACATTAATAAACCAAAGCCTATCCGACACAAAAACTCGATTCTGAAGAAAAAGGTTTTAGAAAAACTTGGTTGGCTGTAGTTTCTACAATTATAACCAAAACGGCAGCTGATAAAGAAGAAAAGGTTTGATTTACTAGCCAATCCTCATGAACCTCATGAATAGTTCTGAGTAGCTCTAAAGAAATGCTCGATTCCTCCTCACGAGAACGGAAGAAGTTTCTGGGGAAACTCGCAAATGAACAATCAAATCTACTCTGAGCTCAGACGAGCGAATGAGAAGATCGAAATTTTTCATCAATAAATGAGACTTGAAGTCGCGAAAATTTACCTAACCTTCGACGAGCATCATTTCCCTGACAGGCAATAAAATAGGTTGGGAATGCCTGTCACGCATAACCAAAATAATTCAAAGAAAGAGGTTAACTCCAATGATAATTTTATATAAAAACGTCTGAAACTAGTTCCTCAAACCAGCCTCAGAAGAAGAGTTAGTTTGAGGATTGAGGATTTTCTTCCCCAACCTCTTTATCTCTTCTTCGCCAATTATAGGAGTCTGAATGCGAGTTTTGTATCATTTCTCTACTATTCTTTTTAAGTAAAAAGCAATGATTAGCATCATGTCCTATTTTATGACAAAATAAACACGTTACTACATTTTGATCTGTCATAACTGCGCCTCTAATTTCGTGTTTGTTACTGTGATTCTGAAGAGAACCACGATTTACACGATTATAATACTTGTTATTATTTTTATTTCTATAATTTTGAGGTTTTGATTCCTCCGAGTGTTCAAAGCTTCGTCTTTCTGAGGTGTTTTCGGACACCTCAATCCGACGAAGCTTGTTCAGCCCAAAATATTGCTTTCTCATTGCCTCCACCTCGAGGGCTTTGGCTGTTGCCTCCCGCAGAGAAGTGAGGCCTGACGTTCCAACGGCCATTTTAATCTCTGGATCATTAATCGCATTCAAAAAAGCTTGCGTTGCTAATAAATTACGAGACGGCTCGTGATCCGGCAAAGCTATACGAGAAAGCCGTTCAATGTCCTGACTAAGAGACGCGAGGTCTTCGTCTCGTCCTTGTCTTCTTGTCTGTAACTGTGCCGTGTACAGTTTCGTTAAGTGGTCATTTCCATACCTCAACTTTAATGCAGAACTAAGTTTTTCATAATCAGAGATTTCTTCCTCAGACAACGCCGTTAAAACATTCAAAGCCGGCGTTCGAAGACAGGAGGCAAGACTGTGGGCCCTCATGGCGGAGTCCCACTGATTATGTTTAGCAATTGTATTAAACTGGCGTTCATAATCTGCCCATGGTATTTTTCCGTCAAAAATTGGCGGTTTCAAAGGATAAAGAGGTTTCTCATTAATCTGAGAAGCAACCTCAGGAAATCTTGAATTATTTAATTGATTAAAATGAGAACATCGAGGTCGAGCTTGAGGCAAAGGCTCGGAAAAGCCAACCTCATTATTAACCGTTACTCTACCAATTGGGGATTCAACTACTCCCCTAGTAAAAGGCACAGACCTTGAGTCTCGTACATCCTGGAACTGTCCTGGATGTTGGACCTGTCGAACAGCGGGAACGGGAACAGGAGAAGAAACAGGAGAGGGAAGCGGCGTAACGACTCTGGAACCTCGTGGGGTGACAGCCGGTTCTCCTGAGCCATTCACCTGATGAACAGCCTGAAGAGCTGCCACAGTCGTCCGGAACAGTTCGTGTAGACTAGTTTCGGATCGTTCTTGTGCTTCTCTATCAAGCCTGCGCTGTTCCAGCTGTTGTTCCTGTTCTCTTCTTCGCTGTTCCAACTGTTGTTCTTGTTCTCTTTTTCGCTGTTCCAACTGTTGTTCTTGTTCTCTTTTTCGCTGTTCCAACTGTTGTTCTTGTTCTCTTTTTCGCTGCTCTTGTTGATCAAGAAGCAGCTGAAGAAGTTGCTGTTGTTGGCGCTCAGCAGCCTCTTGCTGTTGAGACATGATCTTCAGCAGATCAATTTGAGAGATTGTCGAAAGAATTGGAAGAGGGTCCACTGAAGGCGATGGAATTGTTTCAGGGACCCGCGGATTCTCCATAACAAAAGGTTCTTCTCCGCTACTTTCTCTTCTTCGTGAGCGCGTCAAACGACTGCTACTCATAATTAAAGTTCGCGCACTGAGTTGATTCAATTAATAAGAACTCAAGATCCCGCTTCTGACACCAATTGTAACGATTTAGGCGTTACGTTAATAAAATATGGATCCGCGAGTTTACTTATTATCAAATCAAAGGCGTGAACAAAAATATCGTGATAAATGCTTTTAATGCAATATACGTGTTTCTTGTTTAAAGTCTGAAACAAGACTGTTTTTACAATAATATCGGTTGGCGCAGCAACCTTATTCTTTTTAAAGACATAAGAGGTTTATAAACGTCTTTTATCTATGCTGACTACTAGATCATTAAAGAGGGGGCAAAACGGGTGATTTCACCCTTTGTAACAATACCTATTCTACTATGAGAATTGGACTAGCATAGTAGAATGTTAATATTCATTCGCATTAAGGTCGAAACAATTCGTTCCGACACAATTTGGCCCCTCAGGATCGCACTTTGGATTGAATACCTACACTCGTTGATCGAATTCGTAATATTACCTTTATAAGATAGACGCGAGCATCTATCTTTTAATTCCTGTATCCAACCATCATAAGATCACAATTTACTAATGCATATAATTACATTCACTGATTTTAATGGGATTTTCCAAATTCAAAACTCAATCAATTTAATTAAATCAGTCGCCATCAGGCGTTGGTCAGATCTTCTTGAGTTTTAGAGTTAATCTTGATAACTCTGACTCTGCTGCTTATTATTATATGTGAATCAATTTTGACACTTCATCACTCGCTTCCCAACAATCAGGATCCATTATATGCTGTTACAGAAACATAATCGCGATGAGTCACAATGCAAGGTAAGAAGAAATATCGCCTACATACCTGTATTGTTTGCCAGTGACACTGAAAATTCACCTCTAAAATAGGCCGCGTAAAAAAGAGATAATTGAGTAGCTGAATATTCGTGGATTTTTGTTGTGAACATGTGTTTAAATTTTTTTTTCCACCATAACTTGAAATCCGTTGAATCTTTTCACAGTTCCTGCATTTCCTAAAATTATGAAATGGATGCAGTAGAAATTATACAAGCAGATACTATTATTTTTCAAATACTTTAACGAGTATTTCAATAAAATATTTAAATCAGTAATATCATGATAAACATAGAGAGTCGTGGAGGATTTAGTCAGCGAATAGTAAATTCATTTTAAAATTCCAGAGAATTACACGCAAAATTATAGGGCTTGAAGATTCAGACACTAGTCAATAGTAAGTAATGTGTATAATTGAATATATGTATGTGATTATTAGATCTATTGATACGTCCATAATTCCTATCCTGAATTTATTGCTAGACTGATGATTTACAACACATCACTTGTTGACAACAAAATTTATTCCGTGTAAAATATGGAGTGCAGTTTTTATTACTGCTTGCCATTTTATTGGTGAATTATCTGTATGTGCAAACAATAAAAAGAGTCTAATATTGGTGGGTGCATGGTGTTTCTAGTTTATGCTGATTCCGCTACTCTCAAATGCACACTGCTTCAAACTGTGTCCGCGTTTTTTCATACATTCCATTTGGAAGCATGCTTGTCACTTTTGTGTTTTCTTTACTTCTTTACTTTTCATTCTATCTGCATATCTCATCTGTATACTGGTTATGAAACAAGTATTTCCATTGTGAACTATGCTGTCCTGAGATACAAATATCACAGTGTTCTACAGATGCAGCCACGATTAAAACTATTTTGCCATAAAGGCAATAACTCTGTGTTCTCCATTACTTTCCGCATCTATAACTCCACAGATATTTTGACTTGCTTTTTTTCTTAAAAACCAATAATCTTTGCGAAATATATGTATGTTTATTAGGAAGACAGGTACATATATGTTTATATATTGATATTCAATTTTATTGCTCAATGTCTGAATAAATATATTATGAATATGGGGAAAATCTCACCAAGTCTCAGACTCTTTGAAGAATTATCAAAGTGCATACATGGTTGACAAATGAAACGAAAATTGCATTATTCATCAAAAATGCAAGGTTCATTTAAATACGTGTCTGACAATCGTCAGGCAAATCACAAATTTTAGATTAAACACATGTCCAACTATAAGTGTAGTCTATTAGTTTTACAGGGGATAGAAAAATAAGGTCAGACCAGAAAGAATTGCAGATTTCAAGGGAAAAGAGGCTCGGCTGAGTGAAAATAAAAAGTATTGATATGACATAACATAGAGATAAAGTAATACGTGAATTAGGTATGTAAATTTGAAACAAAACATTCAATGGGGTTGATGCAGTACGACAAGTTCGCAGCATCATGGGGGTGGCAGAAGCGCGATGAATAGAAGCCGAAGACAATCGATCCAGCAACGGCAATTCAGACGGAACTACGGGGTGTCCTCTACTCAGGGTGATGGACAAACCCTTCTTCCACTCCCATCCGCAAATAGTACTAACTTGACCTATCATCATAATATCAACACTTCTTCGTCCTCTGAACCTTCGCGCCGAGTCCCTACCTCAATTTCAACCACTACCAACAACCATCATCGCTCGCTCATCGTCCCTCAAGTCCAACAAGGTACGCCTTTCATAATTTACCGGCTGCTGTAGTAGCTTGCGCGTATTGCGCATCCAGTTCTTGGCTAATAAACAGCGAAGGGAAACTGTACTTGGCTCGTCTCTTCCAGCGTGTAGAGTAAGATTAGAGGATGGATTTTCATGTAATAATCAACAAGATCTCTTGTTACTTTGCAACATCTTAATGAACAGAGCCAATTGCCTAAACCGACATTGTGTTGCACAAATTCTGGAATGGTAATAATAAGTCCACAATGCGACGGTTCTATTCGTAGAATGCTGATTTTTTAACAAACATATTCAATGTATGTAGCGTTGCACACAGCTGTTTATTACGTTTATAGGTGTGTTATTTTGATGTGGCAGGAATTTTTGGTTCTCTATACCATACCTTAATGTTGCATTAAATATCAGAAGTTCTGATCTAAAAATCAAGTTGAGCAAAGAGTGTGAAGCAGTATAGTACTTTGTACCTCTGTACATTTAGTTCTACCTTACGTTTGATAAAATACATGGCTTGGGGGAAAAATATTCACATTGTTAATAGTAGTTAGACAATTCGCTCCATCTGAGACCATTCACTAGCCAGGAAAGTATATTTATGTATGTTTCCAGTACTTGTTTGAAACAAATCTGTTTGATTTCCACTATCTATTAATTGTTCGAGTTTTTGAACTGCCGAATAATTTATAATGAAAATATATGATTCATATGAATTACATTTCAACAACTATGAGTCATGAGAGATTTAGTATACCTGGCTCACATGTATTCGTATACACATTTTTACCCAAAGTGTAAGAAGCTGATCTTAGACGTTAAAACCTGTAAATTGTAGCCAATACTATTTTACTAGTTGTTTCTTCTATCATTCTGAATGTGCTATAATTATGGAATGATGCATCGTGATGTCCGTTGAACGGCTCAGCGTAATTTACAATTGGTTGGTACTATACTTATATGTTTAGTGAATAATATATTCTGCGTGTGCTAGCACATAGTATAGATTTGATAAAAGTCGAATATCTTCATTGAAAATGTACGACGGCTTGCATGCTGGCAATGAGTAAATATGTAAATAAAAAAAAATTACTCGACTAAAGGAGAAACGTGTTTTCAGATGGAGCAGGAGACACAGGCACGGATTGCCAGGCGGTACATCACGTGACGTAGTCGACTACCGAACTGGATACATAAAATCACATTTACGATCGCCTTCCGGGAGGGTTCGGTGACCAACCTACAGGACCGTTTATGCTTATTATCAGATGACTTTCAGGGTTTCACAAGATCCAGTTGTTAATTATCACACACTCGGAATATCAAGGTTCATAATGGTTTGATCTATTAGAGAACCACTAAACTGGTTTCAATGAAATATCGTTTTTCCTATAAAAATGAAACCTGATGAAATTTCATAACTTCAGTTTCACGGGTTTAACTTAAGTATCCAATAATTAGTTGTTACGCAGTGAGTTCAGTGTTTGAAAAATAATCGTTTTTATTAACGAGAAGAAAAAATAGTGGGGTTAAACCAAATCACCTTCGAAATTAATGAATATGAGTATATAGACACTTGTCTTTCTTGGCATACCCTTGTATTATATTTGTACAATAGATTTTCGAATTCTTATGTTGATAAAACTCTCGATATGAGTACAGAAAACAGCCTCACCTGTTCGAAATATACGTCAATTACCATAAGTAACGGAGCAAGCAAGGTGATCTCATTAGACATTTATGATATTCGTGAAATTATCTTGCCAATGTAAAGAAAAAAGTGTTACATTGTTACAATAAATTATGAGGCTAGTTAGAAAATTCCCAGTGAAGAGTAAAGAATTATTACCAGTAATATGTCAGGCAATAAATATGATTGTTTTTAAGTTTTCAATGACCACGTGATTTCAATTAACGATGTGGCAGATACTACATTCACAAACTTTATAACACAAAGTATTAGATTCGCATACTTGTTTGAACATCCCTTCTTCTCTTTCAGGACGTACTAGTAGTAGTGGTCTGTTTCTTAAATCTTATAGTTCTATAATGTTACGTAATGCTGTGCCATTATATACATGCCGAGGCAATATCAGCCCAGTGAAAAGATATACAATAGCTGAATAATACAGTAAAACTGGAAAATCAATCGATAAGAAGTGCATGGAAATGACTTTCTTGGATTGTGTAAATTTTATTTCGTATCTCATACTTCGTTTCTATCAATTTATTTATTCACCAGTATCTTAGAATAATAAGTTGTTCTCTGTGGACATTTCTGTCGTTATAAAGAACAGAAGACTGTGAGATACGAATTCAATGAACAGATAGATAAACATTAAGTAAAATTAATTGTGGCAAAATGATATTGCCCAAGTGCTGTCGCCGGAGTAAACTCATTTTTGTCTGCGAACCGGATGTATAGGATGATCCATATGTGACAGATCAGGAGGATGCTTTTCAAAATAGCTGATCTCCTGCATTCCACCTTCGACAATATCCCACAAGTCTTGATGTTTTGTTTTATAGTTGTTGTACCAACTTTCGACGAAAGACCATGTAGATAAAGAATATCCGATTGCCTCCAAACACATTGTCGCTGTTACAAGGGGAAAGTCGGCGATTGTCAAGGTATCTGTAAAAGGATATCCTCTTCAATGTTGATTCTCCATCCACCATGGAGTGCATACATAGGTATATGTGTCGAATTACTCACTTCCAGCGGCATAAGTTGTCTTTGAACGTTTCAGGTATGTGTCAAAGGTACTCAAGCCGATATTCATCTTTTTTAATCCAAGAGGTGTCCGCTCGTACGCAAAGAATATCGGTGCCATCTGAAGTAAAAAATGCTGTATTTCTTGAATTCACAAATTGAAACCTGAATGCGATGTTAGATAAGTTGTGAAAACCTACTACGTATTCGGAAATATAACGATAATATGTAGATAGGTTGAAGCAGAGCCTGTGATTCACGATTGCGCGTGCTGCAGGATCTTTTGGATAAAATGTTCCGCTACCATCGTATTTGTCAGCAAGGTATTGCAAAATTGCGTTGCTAAAAATGAAGTGATCGAAATGATATCCACTGGTTATATCAGTTGTCACAGAACCGGATAGTTATTTCAAGATTGGTAATAATATGCATGTATGTACCTTTCTCCAATTGTGAGATCTTCGTCTATTAACACTGGTATTTCCTTTTGAGGATTCAACTGTACAGACCAGAAAATAAACCTGTTTCTTAATAAACAGTATGAAAAAATTTGGTAATATGAGAATGTTATATATATACTTTTTCAAAATCAGCCGTCATGTGTTCACCTCGTCCAAAATCTACATTGACCAATTCGTAATCAATCTTCAATGCTTTCAGAGCTTGTCTGCAAGCAAGAGACGGTGGCCCATCCGAAACTGAATACAACTTCATATTTTGATTACGAAGCTAAAGTCAAACACTGATATTACTCTGGTAATCAAGAAAAATTTCACTCGATTATTTTTATCCAGAGATGTTCAGCAATGTTTTTATCCAGATAAAATACTCACGAAATATTGTAGAATGTATGCCAACTCCGCTTGCAATCTGTGATACTAGCTTCACTAGCGTCGTCTGGGTGTATAAGAGTAACACGTCTCCTAACAACTTTCACTTCACTTGATATATAGTTCTCTTCACTGATTGTGAATTGAGGTCAACAACAATCAGAAAGAATTGAATGCATACTCCTTGCAGAACTGTAATACTGATTTTACACTACATATGCAATGAATAGCAGGTTTTAAATTTGTACTATAGATCAAACAATTAGATTTTTAATAATGGGGTATTTATTTTACGACCAAACAATATTTTATTCGTGAAATATAATATTAACAAGGTAAATAATCACGAGACTATTACAATATACGTAACTGTATATTACAGTTTTAATTCAGAGTTTGTGTCACATATGAGTATAGCAAGGCTACGGATTGTACTAAACACCACATCGTTTCTTTACGAAAATTCAGTGGTATTTTCAAAGATACGTTCCATAATTTCAAGTAGTATGCGATTACGGTTGAAAAGAATTCTGACAGAAGAAGCCAAACATGATAAATGTTTGCATATCTGTGGAGTGATTTGCTAAATTTTATTCTTGGAAAAGACTATGGGAAATAATTATCTTCCCAGTACAAAATATTCGTTTGTACATAGATATATACATGCACTATTGGCTATTGGCATAACAATTATGTTTAAAAAGTTCTTTTACCAATCTTTTCAAATCATTTTCATGAATAGTTATTTTATGTAACGAATAAAACATCACTCCGAGAGAATCGCGTGACTCCTGTATCATTCGTATTAGCCAGAAATTACTGCAAACCTGAAGATAATACGTACTCGCAATAAATATAATTGAAACAACATAAAATTGTCAGTCGATCGAGATTACTTCATTCGATTTTCTCTGGAATCAATTAGCAGGAGATATGACAATGTGTAGTTTGAGCATATCCTTATTGGGACCAACAAGAAATGGGGAAATAACATTCCCAGCCGTTGCTTGTTGGGGATTAAGTTCTTCAAACGGCAACAGATGATCTAAATTAAGAACTCTGTCGTCCTTACTAAATCGATGAATAACCTCAGTCACTCTGGCTATGTGTTCCACACTGTCTTGTAGACCATAGAACAAAACCCCTATTTTTACTCGCATGTCAGATTCACCGTTTGGTGGTGGCTCTCTGCACGTCAGGGACAGTCTTACTGACCTCATCACATATTCCGGCACTTCAACATTACCCTGCCAAACTATTAGGCAAAACTTTTTGAACCACACACCTTTTGGGTAAATGTCTACAACCCATTCACAGGTTCGATCTCCGGCACATTCAGCTAAATAAGAATGACTGGAAAATACCAATGTTCTTGTATGGTAGGAAGGTAAGCTACGAAAGTTTTCTATTGTGAGCAACGAACTGCACGTATCTATCGTGTAAAGCCTAGGCTCAAAAAGTAATCCGCCGTCTTCTTCAGTTCTAATCACTTCATCTACCCTCTCTTGTTGACCAGAATGGAAGGACATTCCGATAGCCATCCTCTCAACGAAGAATTCCTTGTACTTTTTTGTCAGTGGTGAAAGCAACAATTTTGCCAACTGTCTAGGTGACATCATTGGGAATCTGACGCAGGACATGACTGCAACAACAATCTGTTCCACGGTTATTTCTAGATCTGACAGAAGTAGCTCAGTTTTCAAACGATTGGCTTGGTGATTCAGCCAAGACTCTAAGCATTCGTACAGGGTCATTTCGTCTCTGATAACCAAGCTACTCTGGTGAAGCAGAGAGACAAGAACATCTGGTTCAAAATTTCCAAAATCAGCGGTTTTTGAAACCAATTCAAAGTTCCATTTAATGAAATTCTGGCAGGATTGAGCAACCGCGTGATGCCCACAGTTTGTAGTGTACTGTAGCCAAGAAACAAGTGTGCCATGAGTAGCAGCTGCAAGGATATGGCTTTGCATGTAGTTTATGCAGAGTGAAATTAGATCCCTAACATTATACTTATCGGCAAGAGACAGTATGGGCAGAACTGTGCCATAATTAATTCGTATTTGACCCGTATAAAAGTAGCGTAAAAATTCACTGAATATTGTAGCACACTGCGGTGTCTCTTGCAATGTGACTCTGCTCTCTTGCGATTCTGTCCATTGTGGGCTCATCAGCATTACCTGAAACAATTAACATGGCGCGAGCAGTTAGATTCGCTGTAAAAAAAAAAAAAAAAATAAAGATGACCAAGTTCCAAACACTTGCAGATATAACAGGGCAATCATTTACCTGAAACACATCGCTGGAGGCACAAAGTATCAAACGATGAGCTGGATACTCGACACCATTGACTACCAAACAAATATCATTCATCAGTCGTTCGGCATACAGTGTTGCAATTTTCAACAGTACCGTACTCGAATTATCAACCTGAAATGAGACAATGCCAGAAAATAATTACAAGCTGGGCGCTAATAAAAAAGGATCCTTTCATTTTACATATATGCACGTAACATGCTTTCTTGTTAGGTAAGTGATACATACCTCAATGGAACCTGAATTTTCTGGCTCTCCGATAGGACTCGGCCTTGAACCAGAAGCTTTGCCTTCCTTGTTCTCCATGTCAGAAGCCCCCGTCATCCGTCTGACCGCACTACCAGAAATTATATCCTTGATCAATGGTATGGAGAAAAATAAGGACATACTTTGCGGACGATGTAGGTCTATCGGCAACGTCCTTCAAAACTTTTGTTACTGCATTTTTTTTCGATCAAAGTCTATGCCCGAGTAGGACGAAACAGCCTTCATAACTGTTGACAATTATAGGCGGGCATACGTGTTTCGGAAAATGACTGTACAAGAAGCACAATGCAGAATCACTGGTTGAAATCACTTTGGTACACAATATCTCATTCAAGGTTCAATGATAAACAGTGATAAACCTGAACACACGAATGTCAGGAACTCGAGCAGCATAGCCCAAGAACAGCGTTGACAACATAACCTCACTTGCAACGATTAGCAGAGCTGCGCTCAGGAACAGATTTGTTGCAGAATTCGGGAATTACGTGTTTGTTCATTCTTGTATTATCGAAAGACCGCATCGAAGCGGTAACTGGTATGATCTTGGTACGATCCAAGGGTGACCGTTAGACTTCAAACACGGTTAATTAATCAGCGTCGTCTTACCAAAAAATCCAGCGCTGGGCGCCGGCGTCACTCAACTGGTGTCAACAGAACCAGTCTAAAACATGCTGGTAACGATACCAATGTCGTCCTGTGAATTATTCGATTCTAAGCAGGGATACCGAGTACAGCGAAATAAGAAATACCGTCGTCAGTTTGTTGGGCATATTTCTATTTTAGGAAAAACAGTTTAACTTCCGGCTATTTTTAAAACTTTTTAAATTTAAACAAATCTTTAGTTGTAGGTACTTCTGTGGTGCTGTACTACTGGCTCAAACTTTTTTCGAGCCAATCAGCAGTCTTTTTCGTTATCTGTACACACGTTATATTTATCATACATTTATTGTTCATACTAATATTCTATAGGTTGTTCTGCCCATGCCGGACATCCTTTGTCTGAAGCAGATAGATACTTGGAGGTATCCTCAACCATTGTCGTACGCACAAGCGTTGGCACAAGCAACTACAACCCGATGTAACTCTTGTGAAAAATGGCATGCTATTTGAGAAAATGTCTTTGGGTAACGCTCGCTGCAAGCAGTATATTCATTATTTCTCAGGTAAACTAATTATGCATGTATTTTATTATAGTTCTCAAGGAATTTTCATTAGTAAAATGTTAAGAATCTTTTCAAGATCAATATTTATAAATAATAAGTATAAAATATTTTCATTTCTGCCACAGTTTTGGCTTATGCGCATCTACGAGGGTTATGAAATACCATTCGAAGGTAATGATTTATATAAGTAAATTAGCATATTTTTGTTAATATTATCGTAGCATATCCATTAAAATGGTTCATAATTCTAATCTCAGATATCAAGGTTCCAGTGATACTGTGGTGGACACCTTTCACAGGTAATCAGGGCCGATTGGAACACTGTGGTCAAGTCAAGTGTTATTTCACACAGAATCGAACCTTTGTATCGCACAATTTCCTCAGCGTGAGTCAAACCATACTAGCCTTTGAAAAAAATGGATCGTATTTTACCTTGTAAAAATCGCTCAATATTTTTCATCATTAATTGATTTGGCTCATTTTCAGAGCATTTTATTTTATGGTAGTAATATTGAATTCGACGAATTACCTTTGCCACGGAGAGGTAGTATTGACTGGGGACTACTGCACGAAGAATCACCTAGAAATATTCCCATGCTAACATCGGAAACTGCTCTTGCTTTATTCAATCACTCAGCAACTTTTAGTCGGTTTAGTGATGTGCCATTGACTTTGGTTGATTTAGACAGTGAAGAAGACTTGATAGGTACAACTCTTGAATTAAGTGTAAAAGATTGTGTTTTGAAGATTACCAAATGTCAATATTAATTAAAAATTTTATAGGGACAAAATATTTTGTACCATTAGAGGAAAAAAGTAGATTAATAAGGGAGAAAGGACTCGCACCATTGCTGTACATTCAATCAGATTGTAATACAGCAAGCATGAGAGATTCATACGTTAAGGAACTCATGGAGTATATTTCCATTGATTCTTATGGAGCATGTTTAAATAATAAAAAACTCCCAGAAAGGTAAGTTTAAGATCCTACTCATTGATGAGGTAAGCACCGTTCACCAAGCTCTTTATCCTCCAAGATTAATACTCGTTGATTATAGTTGTGGACTTTCATATCATACAAGCCAGCAGCAAGTTGTCTGAAAAATAGAATCTTGATACTTTGATGATACTTTTCTAATTTCCACCATAAACAATTCAAAGAGTACATTCAGACTACCAATCGGTAGTTGGGACATCTGCCTTACGTGACAATGTTCTTCGTTTGTTCAGGTTGAGACTAGACCATGTGAGCTCCTTAAGAGACAGTGAATTTCTTTCCTTGACAGCTCAGTACAAATTTACGCTAGCCTTTGAAAATGCAGTTTGTGATGATTACATCACTGAAAAATTATGGAGACCGCTGATGGTTGGATCAATACCGGTATACTACGGCTCGCAATCTTTCAAGGTAGTAAAATGTTCAAATCTTAGAACAGTTTTCTGTCTAACATGTAAACATATTCTTCAACGTATTTACGTACTTTATTTCTAAACTTCATTTGCAGGATTGGCTACCAAATAAAAATTCAGCTATATCCGTGAGAGACTTTGCAGGGCCCAAGGAACTTGCAAATTTCTTGCTCCTCCTGACAACAGATGAGTCACGCTATAGCGAGTATATCTCGCACAAGATATCTAGAAATTTAAATGAACGAATAACAAATCCTCGTCTTCGGAATGCTCTAAGCAATCGGGAAAAAGATGTACCGAATGAATTTGGAAATTACGTCCGGTCATTTGAATGTCTAGTCTGTCAAAGATCATTCGATAAATTAGAGAAACGGAATTCTTATATTGTCAATAAGGTTCACTACAATTGCCCGCTACCTGTGAATCCGCTGACCAATACAGTAGATAAAAGCAATTTTTGGGTGGATGAATTCATTATTGGTAGATGCAAAGCAAAATTATTGGCTCAACTAGTCTTGCGTAATATAAGCATTGATCGACAGAGTTTTGATGAACAATTGTCAACATTTGATCCAGAAAGAGATTGCTGAAATAAAAATATTGTTCTTAATTACGGTATATTTACTTTGAATTCTATGTAAAAAAAACAGAATAACCGTATTTACTTTGCTTCGGCACTTTTCTACAGAGCTCATCAAAATTACACAGATGTTGCCAGGGTACCACTTCTATTCAGTTAAAAGTCTAGTAGATGTGGAAAAGATTGAATTGAGCGATTCAATATGAAAGTTTTCACAATCAGTGGCGAAATCGATCGAGTGAACCTCACCGCAAATTGGAAAAAACAATTTAGTAAATGACAATGTACATTAAAATTAGACAGGGCACATGAATTGGATGAGTAATACACTGAATCCTCGATTTCATCCACTGCACACGACAGATCTTGATGCGTCCCTCTACCTAATTGTAAGCTATCCTGATTCCCCGCATCGCACGCAACTGAGCTTGTACGTCGGTAGAGGGTGTTGCATCAAATCAGGTTCGTGGCACAGCGCATTGAAAGAAGAAGTCACACGAAGTGCACGCGAGGTCTCGTCTGTCGTAACCATCTCGTAACTCGCAATCAGAATACCGTTTTTTAGTGGCTAGTCGGTGTATGCAGTGAACTTGGCAATTTGCATTAATTAAAACTTGGACCTAGAAAGTAGTACTTGAACAAGAGTTCCGACGACGACAGATAAATTCTGAATTTATATAACTTCATCCACATAAATTGTTGCCCGCGTTGAAAGACGGTGATTGGATAGTACTGAGTATAAACTTATAATAGATACTGGGGAAATCCTATCGTTAGTTTAGGGAAAATACGGTGAACCACATCGAAAAAAATCTCTTCTAATACCGTCCCCAGGGTCTCCAGTAACCTACGTTAGAAAAACAAAATCCTAATTTATAGAGGTTAAAAGTTATATTTATCAAGTTTTAAGCAGGATATTTTCCTGTGGTAGTCTAGTCATGGGATCAGGTCAAAGTGCCAGAAAGCTAACCATTTCAAACGATGAGGTAGTCGGAGTGATTCAAGTGTCAAACGCAGTTGTCCAACGACTTCAGGGTGCCGAGGATGAAATTGGATCCAAGGACGTAAGGGATGCTCAGCCATCCAATCTGATGTCACTGCCCAGTGGGGTTCCAATCCTCCCTGGTCAGGGAGCTCCGTCGAATGGAGTGGCAGTTTATCATTATCCAGAATATACTATATCAGCTCTTGAAATCCAACAGCAGAAAGAGGAAGAACTCAAGAGCCAGGATCAGTACTGGCAGCGACGTCTTCAAAACTTGGAAAAAAATCATGAAAAAATTGATACTATCATGGAAACTGAGTACAAGAAAGCAGTCGACGAGTTTACAGATGGTAATTGAACAGCAGATTTGCACACTGCTGAGTTGGAAAAGGTGTTATTTTCCTAAAGATGTCATTCTTCACTCTTAATTGAAATTTTAAATCAAATGTATAAAATCACTGCAACAACCTTGGTAGAATTGCAAGACGTGATTACTAACATCTAAGGCTATTCACAAGCCAACATTGATCACAGATCTCATTTTTTGTGCTCCCATCACTTGCTGAAGAAACGCATCTGGAAAATTCTCCACAATTAAATTGTGCTTTGAATCTGTTATTATTATACTTCTCAAAACTATTCTCCGGCCAAAGTTGCTGTAGAAGTTTCAATCGTTTTCATTTTACTCACCTGATTACGTGACTTGTAGGTAAAAAGGCTCCGTCAACCAAATTGCCGAGACCTCCCTGCACTGAGAATAGCACCGAAGTACTAAAATGCTATCAAGAAAATCCCAAGGAAATATTGAAGTGCTCCACTTTGGTCGAAAAATTTTCCAGCTGCGTGGATCAACGTCGTGCAAAAATCATCGCTGCTCGATGCTGAGATATGTCATGAACTTAGCAGTTTATTAATTTTACTTTCCTTTGTTGGAGTTTGAATGTTTAGTTTTCAACAGATTGTACAGCAGTTGGTATGAATAAAATATTTATTGTTCACATTGCAAACCTAGGCCAATTTTCTTAACATTGCAAAATTTAGCGTGATATGATCTCAATTAAGTGGACAGCGTATTTGGGTTGGATTTTTGATTGAAAAGCACCGCTATGGATTGCCCATAATTAGACCTAGAAAATTATCAAAACTTACTCTTTAAATTCTGCATAAACCTAGCATATTGTAAATATACATGATTGCTCTGAAACTTACAAGAAATGAACCATCTTCAAAACAATGCGCAATTCTTAATACACAGAATGTGAATTTTAAAAAATTTTACACACGCTGTAATAATTTAGTAAAATTCTGTCATCTGCGCAATTCTATCATAAAGAATTATTCTAGCAGAAGGAAATTCCGCAAGTAAATCTTTCCATGCATCTTTATGCAAGCTCATGATGTCAGTTACTGTCAGTGCAATGACGTCGTTGAAATGAGGAAGAGCTGTAGTTACACCTTGTTTGACTCCAAGAATACTTCCGAGCCCTCTCATACTGGGCTTAGCCTTGTCGAAAACTTGAACTTTTCCAGAGTGTATAAAATACATTGTATGGTCGACATCGCCAGCTTGAACAATGTAATTTTTCGGAAAATAAACACAGCGCTTCATCCTAGCTGTGAGCTGATACAGGAAATCTTCGTGCAATCCATGAAATATTTCGGATTCGGTTAGTAAGTAGCCGTATATGTCAAACATAATTTGATTTTGTAAGAAATTGGGCATGCTCAAGATCATGCTGGGCATCCATGCCCCTTGTTGTCTCAGCCACTGCTGCAAACAGTATTCCCATATTCGTTGCAGTAAGATAGGAGAGAGAGATTTACTTTCCATAAATGAATAGAGCCTTTGAACTTGGATTTCAAAATTCGTGAATGTATATTGAGCAAAGTGAATGAATGTAGCCAAAGTTGTCAGTAAATTCAATGCCATTACTTGATAAACTAGTATCAAAAATATCGTTACCAGTACTTCTGGTATTGTGGTCGGCTGAACGTCATGAGATCCAACTGAGGTCAGTAGATCGAAATTATACTGATAAGCTAGAAGCATAGCCTGGAACCTCGAGGTGACGAGGCGCTCCTCGTGATTTGGTGGGATGTTATGTTTACATCCTGATTCGTGACATGCAATCAATATCCACAGACAAACACCCATGTGAACAAACAAGATATTTGTTGCGCAAAGAAACATGCTACGTTTCACTGGATTTATGTACAACTGCCGTTGGTGCTCGGTTTGAAAATGATATATGTGATATAATCTGAGGAGTCGATTTAACTTCAGAACTGTAAGAAGTCTAGCCTTCACTCGGGATTCGTCCACGGAATACGCTAATACTTCGAATGGAATACAGCACAGCAGGTCTAGCCAAAATAAGTTCCATTTGACAAAGTATTTTTTTACCATCTGCTTGTAATTATTGATGGAAGCATTTAAATTTTCGTCAGCAAAATTTGTGTGAAAGCCAACGAATATCTTGATAAAGAAACAAAAGTCACAGGTGTAAATCAGGGAATTAACAGGCATGGTTAAAACTTGCAAAGCGATTTGAGATGTCACTAGATACACGCTAATCATTGATACAGGGACACATATAATCCAGTGCAGATGTTTGTGCCATCTCGACTTTGTTGAAATACAAATCAGCCCATGACAGGTTTTATTGTGGGATCTTACTTTCTTCTCCATATTCTCCAAGTTTGACGCTGCTGCAACTATATCCACAAACTCTGCATCCATTGCCGTGGCACGAGATAGTCTTTCCTGTATAACGGGAAAGTGATCCAGTACGTTATAAAATTCTTCAGCCGATATAACAAATAGGGAAGTATGGCCAGATGCCATCATTTGCATTGTGTGTCTCACAGGCTTTTTTCTCATGAACGAACCAAAAATACCGCCAGGACCAAGTGAGCAGATTATAGTGTCATCAGCTGCCAAAATATCGACGAGTCCGCTCTTGATAATGTAAATGTTACCTTGGACCTCATTGCGTTGAATAATTGGCGTATCTTTGCGGTAGCATGTGTTTTCGACTCGACAGGCCAGTAATCTTGTTGCGCTAAAATCCTGATCTTTGAGTAGATTAACTTTGGCCAACGCTGGGCCATGCAGTTCGACTGCCACCTCTTCATGAAGCTGGGAGGGTAAAGTTTTAAAGAGCTTCTTCCAGTTCAATCCTTTGGAGCACTTCCAACGGTGTTCTACCTCCTCGATAGATAGCAGTATTAATACTGAAGAAACGTCCTCGTTTCTCAAATATCTGAGCATCGCTTGCATCTCTTGACGGTAATCCGCGAGACTAAGATCACCTCCAACTTTGTTGGAGGTAATCTGGGCAATCATCAACCACCATGCAGGTATCAATGTCATGCAAACTAGCATGATGACGATCATTTCTAGAGTTGTTACCACTAATATTACCCCATTACCACAACGAAACATAAAAGTAGAGTGAAAATACACAGATATCAAGTAGACTGATAAAGGATCGTTATATTGTTTAAATTGGGACATTGAAAACCAGGAGTACGAAGTACATTCAATGTTACGATACACACCGTTATCATGTAGAAATTCACAGTTGTACAGCATATTGGCACACGACAAAGCATTCAACATAACTCCAGCTGTCAGTAAAAACCGAAAGTAAGCCACACATGTGTGACTATGCTTGATATCATCCTTTACTGTGGCAAATCTACCAAAGATTCGAAAAAGTAAAAGCGGTCGTGTGATTAAGTAAAACCAGGCCTTTGTCAAATGGGTATTTTGACTACCGAATGTATTTTGTAATCCAAATAATTCCAGCGGTGTACTCATTATAATATCTGTAATGAAGCTAGTGGTCATGTAGTGCAATGTGGTCCAGAGAGGATGAGTGACGATAATGCCGTTTACGTTGTAGTAAGAAACGTGCAAGCGAAGATAAATATCTACAAACCCTACAACGTCAAACATGTAACCGGCTAAACGTGCATGAGGATATGGTACTAGTGATGTGAAGAACTTTGGATAAAATAATGCGCTTAGAAAGCATACGACTTCGCGAAATTCTTCCCAATGCCGGAAGTTTTTTCCGTGCGGATTTATGCCACGTCGTAACATTAAATGACGAATAAAAGAAAACATTCCTATCCTTTTGAACGGTGCCATATAATCCGAGATGATTGCTTTTTCGTCTAAATTTGTCCAATTTGGGTACCTGGTTATTTTGTTGCTCCCTCTTCTTGCGCTCAAGTTTTCTATAGTCTTACCAGTGAAATAATTGTAGTCGATGGCATTCTCAAATTGGGCTTTGAACTCAGGAAACATGTTGAGGGTATTCCAGAAATCAGTTCGCTGTATTGATATGATCTCACACGTTGTTATGGTATGTATATCAGCCAGATTATTAGTATCATGCAGAAATTCAACGACCAGTACCATTGATCCAGGGCCAACGATTTCGCTTCTGTCCCTATCCACATCGCTTGGTAACGCAGAAACGACTTGGCAGTATCCATTTCGTATCACATACATAGCTGTGGTTTTTAACCCAGCTTGGGCGATCATTGTATCTTTCGTAAGGAGAAATACCTTTGCCTTTTTAGCTAATATTTCCAAAAAACTTTCGTCTCCTTGATAAAATATGGGCACAGCTCTCAAAGTTTTCATGATGTTGTGAATAATTATTTTATCATACAGATCTTGACATACGTTGGTTAACAATCTTTTGTTGTCATTCCTATTCGATTTCTTATATTCCCACTGCGTGCCGAGGTGATCTCGAACGCGCGTTGAAATGTCCGATGAGTTTCCATGAAGTTTTAAAAATCGAGTGACCAACTTGAGGTGCTCTGTAGCAGAATTTTTACTCTCGTAATAAATTATGTGTGTCGCTCCCAATTCAGCGCAAAAGTAAACGTACATAATTAAACTTAATATTATTACTCCATCCAATTCTAAAATCTCCCAATTGTTTCTAGGCATCAATTTAGATACACCCAAACTTGTTAGAGTATTGAATATATAGTACATAGTAGTTATTAAAGGATTGTAGAACAATTCTTTTTTACCATAAGTTTCTTCTTCGTGTTTGGTGTAATAACCAATCCACGAATCTACACCACATCCTCTTAAGCGACAACTGCCGCAGTACGTTGCAGTCGCCAGCCAATATGCAGCAATCGCGTACGTAAAAACTGACCTACACGATTTCAACAATTCTATGTTGGTTTCTGAATGTTCTTCCAGTTTCAGTATGTACTTATATAATCTATAAATCGTCAAGAGTCTGTTGATTCTGTAAGCCGAATACGAGTAATAAGGTACGTCTTCAGCGGCAGAATGTGTTCCGAATGTCATCATAAACAATTCTATCGGTAATGTAACAATAATGTCGATGATGAAAGACAGTGTCTGTAGTCGTAGTCTCAGTAAATGTCCAATGTCGACTATTCGGAGTCGATTCTCCAGCTTCACCGCAGTGGAAGCTTGTATAAATATATCAATACTTTTGGTTATGACAAACATAGTATCCAATAATAGGAGCCAATTGGGGAAAGTTAGAGTGAATGTTATATAGTATGGATACAACAAAATAATGACAACGGACACAAAGGCATTAAATTTTTCCCACCAGTTGAGAAAATTTGATTCTGGTTCAAGAATACACGGGCAGTTCATTCTCAAGCATACGGCATTTGACATTAATTCTACTCTTTCACTCAGAGCTAATAATTCAAGGTATCGCGAAGTCCTTGTTCCATCGATTGGTATTAAATCTATTGATAAGTGATTGTTACCATATTTCGATGCCTCTTCAATTACGTGCCATTGCGTTTTCATCCAACTTATTCCATTATGTTCTGATATATTTTTATAACGTCGTACCTGCCCGTGTTTCAGTCTATTTAGGTTTTCAGCAATCACAGTGCGTGCGGTTCGTTTATGGTGAAGATGAGCTGCTACTTTGGGATACAAATTCAATAGCCTGTAAAGACTCGTCGCATCCAATATGTGCACTTCAGAATGAGTTGCAGTACGAATATCTGCTCGACACGTCGAGGGTATGAGTAGTTTTCCTTCACCTAATATACTCCCACTTGATAATGACAATATCGGAGTTTCCGCATCATCTTCAGTCAATACTTGCAAAACGCCGGAAGCTATGTAGATCATTTTTGCTGAGTATCTGTGAACAGAATAAATTGTTGAGGCAGGGTAACAATTTTACCACTCAGATTATCAATCGCAAGTTCTGTACAGATCTCGACCATCAAGGCTGATATCCTTTGCTTTGTGTCGCTATATGAGCTACTATTATTTGATTCATGATTGGTTCTATTTATGTAATGACCGTAAGCAAACATTTTGTATTTGTATTCCTCAGTTCAGTTACAAGCTGACATAACATCCTATACGTTTTCGACGTTTATTACACTAAGCAGTTTAGAAATCTGTTTTTGTGAAAAAAATAAATAAAAAAATATGACTCTGAATCAAATTCACGTACACAGCGATTCATTCTGAAGTCGAGGCATTGAAGGTAGCGGCGATCTCGAGCCTTAACTTTCTGTTCCAATGTTTGGCAATGCCACTTATTTCATGGTGAAACTATTTTTATGAACCCACTACTAACCTGTTTACCCGAAACACATATTCACCCGGAAGAAAATATTGATGTCTCATTGTACAGCTAAGGGCACGTTTAAAAGCTATATCTTGGCTGCGAAAAAGCTGTGAATGTCGTAGCATTTCCCAGTGAAGATCAAGTTGAACCGAACGACGCAAAGGGCCAGGTAGCGCATGGAAGAATTCTGGCATTTCTCTAATTCCAGCTCTATTTTTTAGCAGTGTCAAGTGGTACAGATTCAGCTGATTTCTCAGATATCCCGATACACCCCAAGATTTAACAAAGTCTGCCTCGGACCTAACATCATAATTTCAAGTCATAATTGATTAAACTCAATTGTTCGATTGCAAAGTTTAGAAATGCGGGCATAGAACAATAAAGTACCTTCGGTACTACTTACTTTATTTCCAACATGAATGTAAGGTGTCTCCACATGTTTCTCCTAAAAATGCTGACTAGGAAAGCGTAGAACATGGATTTCATTAAAAACCCAGAGACCATAGCAAAACTGAAAAAACACCACTCTCTAGGTACAGTGGCTGAAATGTTTCCCCGAGCATTGTTCCAACTAACAGACATCATAACTGTAATTGCTGCTAAAAACTGATTAATCTTTTTGGAAGCGTCGAGAACATCAATTGGGAAGCTGTAGGTCCAGTTCATCTCTTCGCAATTCCAGCATGCCATGGCATGTAATAACGCTGCTAAAATATGCCCTAAGACGAGATACATTGTCAAGTAGACCATTGCGAGTTTCCACAAATTTCTAGCACCAATCGCAGATCGATATTGGAGAAAATGTAGTGGCAAGCGGTAGATTCTAAGTAATTTGTTTGACAAAAGTGCGCTGTAAGCTGTCTGCTTAGTGCGGTCTTTACTGGTATTCCACACATCGTAAATCAAGTTCAATGGTATCAACGAAGTTATATCAATAACAAGTAAGAGCCAATTCGTAGGCAAGTACTGACGCATCTCTCGTATCCTAGTAAACATGCTGTGGACTACTCTTAGGATGGTATCAGTCATGTAAATCACGTCGCAGCTTGGTATGATGTAGTATTCTGGTATATACAGGGTGGTATTTACACTGTATGCAATTTTGTAGATTACAGTGAAAATCAAAAGAATGACAGACAGTATTATCAGTTTGGCAAAGAATGCATCAAATGGTAAGAATATTGCGTTTTCCCAATTAATGCCAGAATATTGTTGCTCAAATTTTGACTCTGAGTTCTGACTTGTGTTTTCACGTAGTTTTGTAGCATTACTGTCACTTATATCCAAACTTAGTTTATTGGGCTTGTTATCTACACCTTCCACTTGCATGTTAGTAAAAGTTTTCCATAATTTCAATTTGTAACTATCACAGTACCATAAAGTTTAATAGTCTCTTCACGATGTAGCTTTACAAGTCATATTTATCTAGCCTACTAGATATTTTGTCAACAAGTTTAGTTTTTTGTTTTTTTTCCAACATGTATACATGTTTTGTTTGAGTAAAAATATTTCTAGTGACCAATAATATTGTTATATTTATGGGAATTCACATCATACGTAGGTTTTTTCACTGTCGCACTATCATAGAACAACATTCCTGTACTGAGTAATCACAATTGGGGATGCAAGAAGATCAGATCGATGATAATAATTTTCACATACTTCTTGTATTCAAGAAACTATAAAAGGTAATACAAACAGTTCAAAAATATGCATACAATACCAGGAAACATCATAGACGTTACATTTATACGTTTAACGATATTAAAAATTGCTCTAATGGTAATTAATAAACAACAGCCGGTTAATGCTATTCATAATTTTAGACTCTGATTGATATTTTAAACTGACGAATGTATATCATTTAAAAACTTTAGAAGCCCTCATTTCTACGTAACTTTTTACCATAATGAAATTACAAATGCTCAAGCACCTCACCAAATTTTAGAAAAAAATTAGCAATATTAAATCCGTCACAATGTAATTGTTGCTATGTACAAACATGAAATATTCAAGCATTCAAAGATAAATATAAGAGAAAGACTTGCTGAGAACTTCAATAATCAAACAATGCAGCTTTGAAAATCCTACAATAAAAATATAACATTATTTTTATAGCTAGAATTACAAACAAATACCATCTCTTTTGCGCAAAAGGAAGTATGGTGAAAATTATTCCACTTTTTTGTCTCCGCTAGATTGCAACTTGGCGTGTTCTTCGCTCAGTCGATCATATTCCTGCACAAGAGATTTTGCTTGCGATGTGACTGCTTCTTTGTCTTTCTTTTCCTTTTGCAATTCCGCTTCGAGCTCAGAAATTTGTTTATTTAAGCCTTTGATTTGATTTTTAAGCTCAGAAACTGCTTTGTCGTGAGCCTCGTTGGAATCATTCTGGGCACTTTCTCCTGATGATTTCTGTGCCAGTAAAGATTTTGCTGTGGTGGTGGCAGATACTGCTTGCCGCATAGCTGCCTCACTTTGTGCCAGTAGCGTTGCTTGGGCCGAAATCAGTGTAACCAAGCGACGGATCACAAGGCTCAGAAAGAGCGAAAATCCAGAAATATAAAAATTCCGTTGAGCCCGAAACAGCCGCATATTACCTATAATTTATGCAATTGTATTTCGTTATCAAAGAATGTTATTTCTACGAAAACACATTAACCCACATACAGTAGTAGTCCCATTTTTTGAATTTTGAATCACAGATGCACTTCATTTTTCAAAAAATAATAGTATACAAATTTCGTACCTTGCATTTCTGTATTTAAATGAACATGTTCCCCAGTCTCTATGTTAGAATACTTGCGCATTTCTCGAATCGCATCTAGCAAAAATAATACCAAAATGGCCAGCAGGACTAAAAAGTATATCGACGCTTGACTGCTCAAGCTCTGAAGGAATCTGGACTTGAAAAGCCGTTGCCAACTCTTCGGGGATGCTATTGGCAAAACGAGGAGCAGAACAACAGCTATTTCCACATATAAAAAAGAAGCGATAATCGTCCATTGCAAGCTCATCTTTATTACCGTTTTTTCTTGCTTTCTTATCTTTCAGAAGAATATATCTGAGAATAATAATGAACAATTTCAATTACACACTTGGTTAATATCAGGTACTGAAAAGTTTTTAAATGTCTGTCGTTTCTAGCCCGGGTGAATTTTGAATTAAATTAAATCGTCACATCCAAGATATTATTGTACTATGATAGACTGACCAACGGATGAATTACAAATGAAAAATGGGAAACTCTTGAGCCCATTTTATTTAAGCATTCAGTAACTTTTTTCTGACTTGCTAGTGTCGATTACTGTCAGCATAAGACCAAAAAGACCCAAGATTACCCAAATTACAGATATCTATTACAAAATACTGTATCTGAGGATGCGAGTCGATTTTACACTATTGAATATATCCAAAAACTTGAACTGTCTGAATTATTCTTTGGCTCAAGAAAAGTGAGTAAAGTAATGAGAATTGTCACAAAAAAAAAAAAAATCAGTAATGACATGAGATCAAATGCAATACCTGTATACTAAGATTTAAAAGTGAATCACAACCGACTTTACAAACTTTGATCAGATAGCTTCAGCCTATGACGCAATACTATTTATGAATTTGACAAATATTCTGTGTCGATGCAAGGCTAAAAATGTATGTAACGAGGAGATGGCGGGGAGCAAGGATTTGACTGTTGAATCGTAATGAAACTCGTACATGTAGGCGAGTCTTGTACTCATATCTCACAGGAATATTGTCTTGTCGAATGCGATGATAAGGTATAAAAAAAAATTTCACGTTAGCGCAGAAGATTACATATGAAATGGCTGAATCGTCTATTTTCACTTGGTTAGCGAAATTTTTAGATTAATGGCTCAACTACTTACGTGGTTTTTAGAAAGTCGCACGCCGGTTCAAGCAATACCTGAATCTCTAACCACTCATTCGCCCAGCGTAACGTCCAGCTAAGTACAAAGTGCGGTACGGATATTCCTGAGTTTATAAATAAATTACAGGGTGACGTTGTACCCCGTAAATGTTGCTATGTTTTCTACGTTTTTTCTATTTCGTTTTCCACGAACACAGGGTCTTCTTTGATTGGCCAGGCCGTTGGCGAAAGTTTGCGTTCCTAAATATTGGAAAGACGTCAAAGATTGTTGTTTTGACTCAATTTGAGGAACGCAGGTCAACGAGGTCTTCTCTCACTGACAATGAGTAGGTATCAGTCAAGTATCAGTCAGTGGTTCTCTGGACGAGAAAAAAAGAAGATAAAATAAATAAGAGAAAAAAAGTATAGGGAATCGCAATAAACACCACGTGCTTTACGGTGATTATTGTTTGAAACTTGATCACAGTAATATAATTGAGTAAGAATGCCAGGAAAACTTATAAACAACGTACTCACGTACGAAGGATGCAATTACTTTAGGTATCGTTTACTACTGGCAACATTGTCCGGGAAACCCGTAAGAATCACGGGGATACGAATCAACGATGACAATCCCGGCCTTAGAGGTTAGAACTTCGAACTGGACGGATCCGATTGTTGACCAATTCAGTTCCTTAGTTTTCATCATGGAGTTCGACATTTATGTTTTTGGTTTTTATTACAGAATATGAAATCAACTTCGTTCGACTCATGGACAAAATCACAAATGGGACCAGAATAGAGTTGAATGAGACTGGCACTATTATTTCTTATATTCCTGGTTTACTGGTCGGAGGAGATCTGGAACACGAATGTAGTCTTGAACGAGGTATCAGTTACTATTTAGAAGCTGTCATGATGTTAGCCCCTTTTTGTAAGAAAATGATCAGACTCAAAATCAAAGGAATAACCAACAATACTCTTGGTAAGAATTTTTGAAAATTTATTCATTTCTGTAATGTGCATATTAAAAATCAAACGTTCTATCAAAGTAATTGGTTTCCGATTACTTCAGACCCCTCTATCGATAGACTGAAAGCCAGCGGAATTCCTGTCATTAAGCAATTCATTGTGGGGGATGATGACGTGGAATTGAATATTTCTAAGAGAGGCGTTGCTCCATTAGGCGGTGGCGAAGTATGGTTTAAATGTCCGGTGAATCGTCACCTCAAGTCGATACAGGTTGGTTAACAATTTTTTTAAACAACTGTCATAAATTTGAAATCATCCAGCGGTACACGGAGCCTAACCTTAAACTTATTGCCATAGTGCCAGAATTGTGGAATGGTCAAACGAGTGCGAGGTGTAGCGTGTTCGATACGTGTATCCCCGGCAATAGCCAATCGCATGGTGGAATCTGCTAAAGGATGCCTGTTAAAATTTCTTCCAGACATTTATATTCACACAGATCAGAGTCGAGGTTCATCAAGCGGTAAATCTCCAGGTAAAATTATTATTACGAAAAATAATTTTTCTAGTTAACAGATCGATGTTAACAACTTTCTTTGTCAGTAAGTTAATTCACAATGAAAGTATGTAGTTTGAACATATTCTATCAGTTGAGGTTGAAATTCGTGTTATATCCAGATAAATATTTTTCACCCCTAGGTTTTGGAATTACTTTAGTGGCTGAAACGACAACAGGAGTATCTTTGAGTGGTGAAGCATTTTCATCCTTGACAGAGACCGGATCTCTACCATGCGTTCCTGAAGATCTTGGTAAAAAGGCAGCCTTATATCTTTTGGATGAAATATACAGGTAAGTTTAAATGTGTTATTATTTAATCAACACCTTTATGGAAACAATTACTTTACAGAAGTGGATGTGTAGATTCTGCCTTTCAAAGCATGGCAACACTGTTTATGGCACTTGGTAAGAAAGACATTTCAAAGATGACCGTAGGCCCATTGACGCAAGCCGCGTAAGTGAACGTCATTTTGTACAAAAAAACACTTTATTGTTATTATCAAAGGCTTGATTATCATTAGACTATATCTTATTGATTTTCAGAATACAATTTCTACGGGATTTGAGAGACTTTTTCGGTGTTGTTTTTAAGATAGACATGTTGAGCAGTGATGAAACTATCGTCAAGGAACGAAGTCTGGTATTATTAACTTGCGTTGGAATAGGATATTCGAATATCAATCGCCGTGTCATGTAGCTCTTAAGTGTGAGTAATTTTTATTTACTAAAATAAAGCCCAAACATTTAAACAGAGGTCTTGATACTTTTACACCCGAATCTGTCAGACTGATTTACTACAATCTAAAACCTGTAAAATTGTCAAAATGCTACACCAGATTATACTAATACAAAGTCTTGAAGGTACAATGGCTTCGCAGGCCATGCCCGAAAACTTTGTAACTTTAACAATCGCCAAGATTGTTGATAAGTTGCAGAGCTTTGCTTTGCATGATAGTATGTGATTTTCTTCGGGTGATTTTGTTCACTGGCTGTTGTTCTATTGAATTTGTCAACAGTTACGAGGAATGTTCTGAAAAGTTCTTGCTTGCTGATTAATAAGTAATTGCCTCTTTTTTTCTTCTTCGTTGCGCCTTGCTTTCGACCATCCACAGATATCTCCAATTGTCTGTTTATATTGAAAAATGATTACTTTCACATGAATCATCTATGTACCATTTTAACGAGATTGAAGTTCATGTTAATATAATTACGCATTACCAGAATGAATGGCTATTTCACAACTCTAGTATTATTCGAAATGCAATGAAAGGTGAATTATACTCATTCTTCGGTTAAAATCTCTTCAAAATAACGATACAGTTGTGAAATAGTGATTTTTAAGAAACCTTTACTCATCTACTACAGGTGTATTTCGAGTAGTTGTCTTAGAATCAGACCACTATAAAACTCAATGTTCAGATAAGGCAAGGGTATTCACCTTTCGGGTACTGCACACCATATTATGCTAGAGGGGCAAGGCCGAGCCCTGTTATCTCCTTTTCTGTGGACGAAACTTTGTTCCGATTGCATGAAAACTGGACATCTTCTAGTGGCAAACCTTTCACATATACCACGTTGCATAGCTTCTAGAGAAAATGGAGATTGCCCTCCAATACAAAAACTGTCGATTATTACAGGTGGGATTAGTCTGGATAAAAGAGCCCCTTGTATACCAATAATATTCCATCTATAACAAATATTATACAATTACAATACGTATAATGAAAATAAAAGAGATGCAGCTACGGTTTTTTTAATGGTATAATACCAGGTTTGAATTCAATTTATTGGTCCCAATGTTCTTACTTAGCAATTTTGTCGGAACAGGATAAACTCAGCGTTCGATCACCCCGTCCTGGTTTTGTTCTTATGGGTCCAAGAAGGTGATAATTAATACCCGGCAGGCGAGAATCTTGTTTGTCGATTTCGACACATTTTGCACCTGTTCGATGCACGTCGTACTCGTCACACTGATAATCTTCCTGAAGAACGGCTCTTTTTACTTCCATATCGTCGTTTGCATGAAGCTTTCTTTTTCGTGCAGAAGCGTTGACGCCGAACACACAATTCTCAACTATCTTAGGAAATATCGAACAATCCCCACAAGGAGTTTGACTACAATAATAGTGAAGTGAAATATTATTCCGTAGACAGATTGTTTTATTTGCATCCAATTCGAAAATATCGCTATTATTGTCATTCAACCTCAAATTTAATTGATGGTATAAGTAGCGTAGAAACGCTCGCCGGGCTAGGACCTCAGCATGTGAATCGCTCAACCTACTTCCGATTTCCCATTGTTTTGTATCTAATAACTCAGTACCGCTTAAACACTTTGTGCCAGTAGCCAGCGATACAACTGACAAAGATTCTTGTGCATCTTTCAAAACAATTCCAGCTAGAACTGTCCACTCTGTATCTTGTGGTTTTCCTGTTTTTCCAAAACTATTATATTTTTCACAGCAGAGCTGGGCAATTCTATCCGCCAGGTTGTTCATAATTAACAACAACTTACGCTCCAGTTGTCAGTTAGGTTTTAATTAGGTGTATGAATGATATAAAAATACGTAAACATTGCAAGTATTCTGCATTTATACCGAGTACATGTTTGCCACTCAACAGACGTTGGTTGGATCCCATGTATACTTTTTTTGAGGTAAGCTGGACAAGGTTTTCATGTGCTGATCGTTTATGACAAAGTTTAGATCGATGTTATCTCTGATGTGCTCCATTTTTGCAGCTTTTGGTATGATTCCTATGGAAATGAAAATAATGGACAATTGGCGACGTTATTACAGTCAAAGCATTTCAGACGAATGAAACGTTCAGACAACATACCAATACCCTGTTGCAGTGCCCATCTTAATAGTACCCTAGCTGGAGATACCTTGTATTCTGTGGCAATACTGTTGACTGTTGGATCTTGGAGTAGTTCGTTAGATTTACTTGTGCCCAAAGAGGAATAAGCTTGAACGTGAATTCCTTCTTTGTTACAATAAGTTCTTAGTTCATCCTGACGATAATGGGGATGACATTCAACCTGTGAATTCAGCACAACGGTTATCCGGTGGACAAATTCACATTAAAACTGCAACGTTCAAAACTCAACCTACTTGATTAACAGCAGGTCTCACACCATAATCATTCGCTAACAATTCTTTGAGATGTTTAACAAGGTAATTGGATACACCAATTGATCTGAGTATGCCTTGCTTTTGAAAATCTGCCAACACTTTCCATGTTGTGTCTCTCAATTTAATGTTCTCTGTGGAATTCTCTGGGATGGCCCCAGCGCCGGGCCAATGAATCAAGTACAGATCCAAGTAGGTAAGTCCCAATTTTGAGAGAGAATTCTTTACAGCATTGTAAACTTTTTCTGGACAACCAGTATCGCTCGGGGCTGCAATCGAGAAATCATGTTGGTAAGTTTGATATTCAAGTACAAAGCAACTGTCGAATTCTCTCGAAACCACGTAGTATATTGAATCGAAGATCCATATGAGTTCACTTGCCGAGTTTCGTAGTGACAAAGATATCTTCTCTTTTCAGATTATATTTAGGCAGAGATATTCTTAGGGCTTCGCCTATATCACCTTCATTTCCATATCTTGCAGCGGTATCTGAGTGGAATTGAAAGATATAACTGTTCAGAAATATAATGGAGCAGTGAGAATAAATGATATAGATAATAAACCATACAAATATAGCCATGACAGCCTTACTCACCGATTGATCGAAATCCTACTTTGAGGCTTTCATCCACAACATCCAGGATAAGGTCTCTGCCTCTTATTGTGTAGGTTCCAACTGAAATATAACCCAAGTAACTATTTGGCGAGAAGTGATTTGCAAAAATATGTCTGTTGCAGGTTTCCAAGAATGGTTTTTATAACATATCAAAGTAGGGTAATTATGAAACTGCACATTGAACGATAATCCTCACTAACAGATCACCAGACCGTGATTGATGTTGTACAAGCAATGGATATTTTTTATTTGCATTATTTTTAGTCTTGGTTTGTTCTTACGTCCAAGAAGAGGCATGTGGTAGCCACTTGACAGCTTCACATATTCTTTTGCTTTCAACATTTTGTAGTTAAAGTTAAGAGAATACGAAGGACTTATTTATAATTTTCACCTTCAAGAGATCAACTCGAATTAATCGTCTGGGGTTGGACAATTACGAATAAACTATTTCCAAATACTCTGCTGACACTAAGCAACATGAGGATTTATAGGTTAGAAAGCAGATCAATGATCTTTTAGTACGCGGGGGCTTCGACCTTGGATATATGTATGTAATCGCTGCTAGCAATCAAATATCATATCGTCGATTTATTTTACACTTGAGATTTGGAGTATACATTTTTATACACAACGTAAACCTCCCACGGCTGGTAGTTGGGTAAATTGCTTTATTTATCATAGACAATTCGTGAACGAGATTTTTTAATCACTACTTGTCGGAGGTAATGCCAATGGAACCTTCGTACACATTATTTTCTCTGCCAAAATTTGAGCAGTTTCAATCATGTTGTTCAAAATCCAGTTTTGATGACCTGGTTGTGGAAATTCAGCGCACGGTAGCCAGCGACGACTGTCGTCCTCCAATTGTTGCAAATACACAGGTTGCGAGAAAAATATTCCCTTTGGAATGCCAAATGTTCCTATGGGCATAGTTAATCAACAGGTGGGCATGGCCAATGGCGATATTCAATAGGAGTGCAACAATCTTTTCCTTTGTACTAACCGTCCGAGCATATTCCTAAAGAAATAATTTCATCCTCCACATTGTTGTTTTTGTTGTACCAAAGTCTGAGAAGATCACAGATCGCTATGCATTTTTGAGAGTCACCTGCCAGCGAAACCTGATGAATTTCAGAGCAGCTCATGAATATTTGATTTAGACCTCGAAATACATATTTTTTGATAATGTAATTTCAGAATCAGTTTCCGTTTGTTATTTTAAATGAATTTTATGTAAATATACATCTATTTAGGCATAGATTACTTTGAATGTATTACTTTATGCTCAAGTAGAGTGACATCAGGGTCCTTGTCATGTACCATGTAGAATATTGAACTTAACTCTTGGTGCCTCGCACCCAGTGGCAAGGTTGTACCGTTACGAGATTTTAATGCTCGGTTATTGGGTCTATAAATTTCGTGTCTCTGAATAGTATTGTGCATGTCGACAAAATGGTTTATGCCTGCAAAATTTTCTATAAGTAATGTTTAACTGCACTCGTAAATGAATATTTGTCTGCAACGGTGACTTGCCTATAAAACCCCAAACTGGAGGGCATCCCATTTCTTCTAATGCTACATCAACCAAATTCGCCGTTTCACACAAAATTTCAAATCCCAGGTGACTACTCACAACGACAATATTATTTGCATCCAAGTTTGTAACTGTAGAGGCAAGTAATCCGGCATTGAGACAATTCGGTCCAGCTGAACAAAATACCACTTTCATGCAATCTGGGGCAAAATCATTTATTTGCCTTGCTAAGTCAAGCATGGATGATCCATTACGATTTAACCAATAATCTATTGCTTCTCCACTTTCCCTGAAAAACTATATAAGTTTTATGGCATAACAGTGGCAGAAATACAAATTATCTTACTAGTTACTTTTAATTTTATAATCGATGCATATTGACTTTTACAATAATTATTCAATTTATATGTAGCCTCACACTTGATTATAAATCATAACTTATTTTATAAACTCACATTGGTATTTCATTTAATATAATAAGTATGTCGCAGTCAGCCAAAGCAATACTCAATGATTGCACAATTTTGATAGCAGGTGAGCTTTTGCAGGGTGTTTCGATTTCTCTAATTTCATCTTTCAGTCTTGTACTAGGCACAGGGGGATTGTACAGTTTGACAACTATCTCCTTCGCAAGATGCAATATTTCAATTGCACATAAGTCAATTGCCAGGTTTTCACACAGTTGTCGGTCTGATCCAAATATTGAAACACGTAGCTTTGAATTTCCTGCAATCAACGTATTCTTACGTGCCCTTATTTCTGCTTCCTAGACAACATACGAATGTCATTCATCATTCCCAACGAAAGCTAAATACTTTATCCTGAAATAGATGTACCTGACTGCAATCTTGCCCCAACGTGTTCAGTTCATCCTTACTAAGCTGGGACTCAATACCGTAGTATTCACGAATAAATTCCCAGAATTGAGTTGCGTCACCTATATAGGCGTAGTTGTCTGCAGATTTTCCGAATTTACGCCATACAAGAGGTGAATTTTCGTGTGACCAGCCCCGTGTTTTGCAAATTTTCTCCAACCACGGCTACATGCAAACAGATTTGTCCATTGATTTTGTACAAAGAATGCCATTGGGTTTGAATTCGTACTTCCCATTCTTCGCATTGCTTACAAATCCTTTCAAATCTAAAATTCGGTAGTGTTTGGGATAAATGACTAGCAACATAGCACACATGGGAGAACACCTGGTCCTCCATGACGCCAGCTACCAGGATTAATGGCTGGTTGTCTGTCATCTTTGGTTAGATTTATCGGTTTGAGTTATTTGTGGTGTTCAATAGGTATCACCTTTATATTTAATCCGTGCATGCAAGTATGGCAAATGTTTGTAGTTTGATGTTGGTAACCATAGACACACATAGGTAACTAAAGTATCAAGCAAATTGCTTACAAGCTCCGAGTTATCAAAATGATGACATAGGTTTATTTTTAAAAATACAAAAAATTTACATAGATAAAGATACAATTTTATTATAAATAATGATAATTATTATTAAATCAATTAGAAATTCAAGAGCTGGGAAACTAGTAGTGGCTAAAAAATGTCTTTGGCATGAAAAAACTGAAAATTAAAGCGATAATCCACAAATAATTGATCAGACTGGTACGACCAATCCTTCATTTTATTTTTACCCAGATAAATCAATGAAAAATCCGGTTTGCAGCGAATACAAGTATTTAGTTGCCTTCGATTCTCATAGTGAACAATAACTTGTCGATAATGTCCAGGTATCGAAATATTTTCAGCTCTCATTAAAATTCGTCATTGTCTGAAATATCTGGAAGACTTAGCGAGTCTTCGTCAAGTTCCTGTTCGGACTTTAAACATGCACGTAGCTTGAGCTCAGGTAATACAGGGAAAGGTAACATTTCAGGATCTGAAAAAAAAGTTATTGTTAATTTCATTTATCAAATGACGTGGCTAACAATGAGTTTTAACTTTTGCATGGAATACTGTCTTACCAGATTCAAAACCTTCATCGTCGTAAGTCTGAATTGACCGAGTAAAGTTAGCTACTAATTCTTCAAAATCAGGAGCAGTAGGTTGATCATCGGTGTTCACTGCGATGTAAAAAGATTTTTGGTTTATTGTAAAATGGATCTGACCAATTGGAGAGCTTGAATATTTTATTTCATATAGTCAAGAAGACACATTCTCATCCATTCTAAAAGACACCAAATCACTTTTCATCCTAACTCACTATAGTTCTCTTCTTCGTCGTAATAGAAAGCCAGTTTTTCTGGCTCTGGTTGTGAGGATGATCTCGTATTTTTGATAACAGTAGGTGTCAATGGTTTTTTAAAGACATCGTTTTTATGTAGTTTGACAACAGAGTTGACTTCGAGAAATTTGGATTTTGGGGAAGAGGTCTTCGTTGACAGCGGCTTCAGATCCTTAACCTGAATGAATAGACAAAAATTCCCATTTTTGATAACTCATTACATTTCGAACAGATCATAACTTGAAACTGTTAATAAGGTAATTTTTTAGTTTTTCCATTACAACCAATCAATAATCATCACCTTCAGGAATTGCTGGCTTTTGGATCTAGGGGATACAGGTTTCCCATCCAAGTCCATCTGAGTTACCGACGGCTTCAAGGTTTCCGTTTGTTTTTTATTTTTCAAACTCATTGAGGGCTTCGAACTTGCAGTATTAATGTTGAGGTCAGAGTAGGAGCGCATCGATAATCCTTTGGGTTTACATCCGTTGTTGGTTCCGAACAATTTTACAGGCGTGGCAACCGGACCTTCCAGATGATTACGTTGCTTGGATGCTCTCCCGTGCTCTATTCACATAAATTCAACGATGAAATTAAATCACGTGAATCGACCGATATTACATTCCCGAAATGTCATTCAATTCGTTTATCTGGTGCCTGTTTACCGTGGCAGCGAGGTCAGATGCCTTTTTCATTCCCATATTGCATAATCAACGACTCTTGCATGCAGAATTTGTAAATGTTGAGCTTTCATTTTAAAATCGAGTGACTGCAGACCGCGCAAAGGTGAAAACACATAACCTGATCAATTATTTCTGCTCACCTGGCATGATTGGAGCACGCTGAATAGGATCGTCGGTCTTTCCAAACAAGTCAAATATACCTGCCATTTTCTTTGGGTGCCTCAGTTATTTTTCAGTTACGAATCTACGTTAGATTCCAGATATTCTTTGCGTACTCGTTTCAACGTTTACAGAATGTGTTAGTTGTCTATGGAGTACGGGTTATGTTTGAAATCGTTTGAAATCTGAGGGCATTCCAAAATCCTTTGCCGCACAAGCGTCGCTGCTGCAGCGCTACCTTCAGGGTACTCACGGAATTCTGGGACGTCGAAGAGTTTAAACGTACTTGGGTCGCATCATGCGTCCCGAATTTGTGAGAATTTATGCAAATTTGTGCTCAGTTTAATGATTTTTCGTAATTAAGACGATCCCTGCTGCTAGTACTGGTGAGGCATCGTCAAACGAACAGTTCACAGGTACCCAAAGGTTCGTTTTCACGCGCTATGCATGCGATTGGGTTTTTTCATTGGTAAACAATTGACGATCGCTGTTTGACCGTTACATGACGCGCTGGATGTACTATTGAGATTCGAATGTTTAGTTTTCGTTTCGTAGCGATTATTTCAGGTGGAAAAAGTGAAATACACACGTATGTTACATAATTTACAGTCCACGATAGCCTATTCAATGTTCAATTGTGTTTTCACAAAGGTCTTGACCATTGTTTTTCACAGATTGCGTGTCAAGTCGTCCCTATTACGACCTGCGTGCAAATTTCGCCGTATAAACAACAAATACAAACCATTAGGATACTGCATAACTGTTTTTTCTAATTCTTAACAGATCACATGTGTGAGTTCAAGAGCTGAAAACTTTCGACTTTACATCGGCGAAGACCATCGCCGACGAAGCCTGTAACGTCTTGGGGTCGACAAAGAAAGCTGATTCGACGGGTTCAACATTTTGGAAACATCGAGTGATCTGTAAGTCTCGCATGCGATGTGTCGAAGGTGATTTTGCTATACGGGATAGCGAGCCTATTTTTGCCCTCCATTTTTCTGACAGAGCGATAGTTCGATCGGAAGCTGGCCTCACACGTTTTACAGCGTGTAGAATCTTGATACCACGAAATTTTAAATACGTTTCCTCCTCGCTCACTCGGGCAGTAAACCCACCCGCGGGAATAATCTTCGACTTAATTCCCTTCTTATATAATGTATTATTTATCCGGACTTTTTCTTAGAAAAAAGAAAAAATGAGAAACATACCGCGTCAACGGCTTTCCTGCAATAGTAATCAAGCTAGTATTGTATCACGAGTGGATTTGCCTCTGCTGTTTTTTGACTTTCTGTGGCTTTGGTCGCATCGAAATTTTCGTTCAAATTTTTGTGCCAGTCAGTTTCCGCCTCCAGGCAAACAATCTTCAACTTCAAATGCGTAACCCTGTTCTTTGTCCCAACCACCTCCTCTCTCCGCGTCTCTCGTTCTGGCAACTAAAAAATAAGTAGTAAATAAAAAACATTTCGACTGATTTGAGGGGAAGAGGTACATTAATTCAATGTCTGGGCCGTTTACTGCAGTCGATAGAAGCTTGCCGTTTTTGATTGTTCTTTTGTGACCTTGTGGTTATCCATGGGGAAACGTCGTCACGATGGGTCAAAAATAGCATTTTGTTTCATCGTGCGAAATTTTGTTTGCAATGAGTTTGTCGTTTGGAGTATCTAAAGCGGAAACATTTATACGGTAGTGCTATAAAACAACTGGCCATCAAGCAGAAGCACTATTTTCATATGGAACGAGAACGGTTAAGATCTGGAAATAAGTTTGAAACTTTGAAGTATAGAAAAGACGTTGCTACGTGACACGATGTACATAGCACAGTATTGAGCGACCTAGAGTTTCTCAGTCCAACGAGGTCTACCTGCAGGTGAATCGATTATTTCGGGGAGAAGGCCAAGCCTTTCCTCGGTGAGCGACCGGGCATAGTTAGCGATGGAGAGTCGTTCGGACAGTATTCGAGAGGCCTCCTCCATTTCCTCGGCTCCCGTTCTTCGGGGCAACGCCACTAACCAGAACCTTAAGAGAAATTCTGGAGGGAGTGTCGAACTCTCGGGCTCGCAGGCCGATGAGAAGCATAGTCCGTCCCGGGTACCCAGAAAGTTCATTACGAATTGGAGGCAGGCCTGTGATCGAACCAAAGACAGAACAAAGGAGCTGTTGAAGAGGTGGCGAACGATACCAGGCCAGGAAGATGGTTTCAACGAGCCCCCTGCCAAGGAAATCGACCATCCCGGATGGAGTGTTCATGTGTGGAGTAAGTCGACTTCGTGCATTTGCTATTTCCCACTCGAGATAGATTGATGGACAGATAGATCGATGCTACGTATATTTGCCAACACAACATTACGGCGAGACAATCCTCTGAAATCAACGATGTAAAAGTAATCGGAAACAGGAATTTATAACTCGCAGCGACCTGGGTGAGCAGGTTTCCAAGTGACGAGAGCTTGGCAACGAATGAGATGCCGACGAAAGATGTTGGCGCGATTCAGAGGTTAGCACCGGTTCAGCGTGACAAGCTTGCCCATTTTTTTACATATCTTCTGGACCATAGGAGGACCGGAAGCGTCTCGAAGAGGGACTTCGAACTTCTGTCCGAGGTATGAGTCCACGGCGTATTTCGGTTCGTAGAAATCATCGAGGGATCGATAAGTGCCAGGTGGATTAGTTTTTACATAACACACGCGCTCCACCTTCCGCGAACTTGGTATAGACTTTAATTTCGCTGTATCAATGTAATTACTGTATATTCAATCAGGTACTTTCCGCACGCACTGACCTGTGTCAACAAGCGAGACCATATTTCGTTGATTACGCGAGGATTTTACCTCGAATTTTTATTGATATAGTTACAAAGTTCCTTATACTTATATGCGTGTAAAATATATGGATACCTATCGATTAATTTTGAGTTTCAGAACGCGTGTCATCCGGCCCAAGTGACGGTATTAATTGCATGCTTACTGTTCTATCACTATCCTCTTGGATTCACCTGTTTATTTTCCATTAGCAATCACGTGTTATTTGTGTCTCAGGGGGCTTGTGCTGTTCATCAATACCCACCTCGTATTCTGCGTGATTACTCTTCCCTGAAACACAGTTAGTTATTTTACAGAACACCGTTTGACGTTCAAGAATTTACTTTTCCCATCCTGCAGTATTATTCTACGATGAACGTTAGCGTCTTGGTATTAATAAGATGGTTTCTGTATACGGAGGTTTCGAACTGGACTTATTCCCTGTCGACGAGGGCTTTAGGAAATTATTGAAACTAATTTAAAAAAGGAGGAAAAATGTCTTGAAGAGAAAACGCTTTCCCGCCTTTTAAAGGGTTCCTTCCTTATTGTATCTTAATGTAAAGCGGCTGAGGAGGTTTGCGGACTGGTCCAAAAATAGTCCTGAATATCTACGGCTGATGGAGATCGAGCAGGGGCTGATAGAGTCTATAATAAGCCGAGACCTCGCAGCGAGTGAGGATGATAAGCAGGTGGACCTTGAGGACTGGTTGAATTGGTGGGCTCAGAAAGTCGCCCCTCCAGGAGGGAGGAGTTTCAGCGATCTCCCTCTGTGGGTTAAGGCCTTGCCGCGCGTCTTCTTCCTAGCCATAAACACTTCGGCAACGGGGAGAATCACCAAGGATGAAATTGCCGCATTCTACAGCTTCGTCGTCGGGTTCGATTCCGATCGGATTAAGTCTTGCATCGATGTCGCCTACAGTTCGATGACCTCGGTAAGTCGTATTCACCAAATACGAGGCCCGTCGTAAGTTATACCTGACTCGTAGATACTCGGTTTAGGGCCTGTTAAAATATTCCACATCTTGTATTTGCGCAAGGACTATATTTAATTATATCACTGCTTGACGAGTTAAAGTTACGCTCTGCAACTTCACAAGGTATTCAAACCTCCCGTGAGATAATGTTCATGATTGCTTAGAATGGGGACCATCCGCTGGGCTGGACGCAGTACCAGCTGGTTTTCGCCAACTTTCTATTCGGCCGGGGGCCCTTCGGCCCCGGAGAGCATCTCCTGGGCATGACGGAGAGCTGCGTTCTACGTGCCGAATCGATCTCCTTTCCAATCGATTACTCGGCCATGAACACCCCCGTGGACAAAATGGAAGTTTACAGTCCTCACTGCAAGACAAATCGACGGAGCGTGATTGTATAGAACGAAGTCTCTCGTCGATATATAGTCACAATTTTTCATCGCTTTACAAAATACTCAAAACGAGATTATACAGGTAGATTCTGATATGTAGATTTCTTCCGAAGATTAGCTTGCATTTATTGACCATGGGAAAATTAATGTTGATCATTGTTCAAAGTTGACGATATTTTCTCGTTACGCTACTCGTTATCTCAGTATAGGTTCTACTTCCTGGCGTGTGGAATTCGTGAGTTAGCCATCCATATGTCAAATTGTTCCGAATCACTTTAATTACAGTCAAAGTTTTCGACGATCGATAGCAAGAACCTTGATTTCGTATCGTATTGGATATTTGTTGAAATTTACTATGCATAACTCTTATTTTACGGCTATGCGACAGACGTGTCTGCAGCCTGTAACGAATAAAGTGCCTTTATGAAAATTGTCATTGCTTCACGGATATTGCCAGACGTTTATAGTTAGCAAGAGATGATTCTGGCCGTGCCTTCCTTTGAGCGCGAACAGAGGCTTGCAGTAACGAGCGAGATTGTGAGGAAATGCTGATACTATACTAATATCATCCTGAAACGTCGATTAATTTTAAAAAATAATGTATGGGTACTTTTACAGGTCCATGAAGACAAGTTGATAAATGAATAAATATTAAGAAAACTCATAAATTGTTTGCAAAAAGAGTTAAATCAGATTGTTTTCTATGTGGCCCATGTTTGATTTCATTTAATGGATTTAATTTATCGCGAGGAAATATTGCATTCTATAATTTACCACTTTTCTATACAATACACATGATTACCTCGTAACGCTTCGTTTTCACATTGATTTCATCCTTGCAGACTTGGTATTTCAGCTCTACGTAATATCTGGCGAAAAAGAGGTCGAATATTTCGCAAACAAGGGGGGTAAATTGAAGTCATGAACCAAACGGAAATCGGTAACGATCCGCGATGGATCTGTACGCGGTTTACTCGAACGAGAGTGACAAGCGCGAAGAAACCCCCTTTCGTATCTGTAGCTTTGAAGTCGAATTCAAGAGTCGTTTATTCCGCAGTAATAATTTTTTTTACTGGCTTAACGCGTAATTTGTCAGTGCGATAACCTTAAGTCGACACCAGTAATTTTGTACCTATCAGGTTTGTGCTGTTTGTGCTTGAAGGGAAAAGTTTTCACCTTCAAGAATAACGATATATCTACACAATACTATAGTTGATTTCACTGAAACCCTTAGAGGGAAAACGCACTGTATTTTTAAATTCATAATTCGGGATGCGACTAAAGAGCAGAATGGGTATCGGTGTAGAATTTATCGTCTCGATCTAACTTAAATTTTAAAAGATCTTTTCTTTAGAAAATGCTAAACTCGTACATAGCACCTGTAGCGCAATAAAGAATTGGAAGGTATGAGATAAGAGATACGTGCATATAAAACAGGACATGGAAAGATCAAGAGGCGAGTGAAGTAATTTATTACACGTATTTATTTAGTAATAAGCTTTACAGTGGTATTATTCATGCTTATTTGCCGGATTGCAATAACAATGATGCGATAATATACAGCTCAGCAGTTATAAACCTATTCATCCATTCTCCGTATCGGATCTTTTAAAGTCTCGTTCAGTTTTGACCATTCGCGGTTTAACAATTAATTTTCACTAATGAAATATGGATTCCTAATTGTTGTTGAAAAATTCACGGCGCTGAGCTTTGAGCCGACACTCCTCGGGAACAATTTGCGAACAATTAGAAGCTGTGGTCTTGCTCACTCGTTGGACTTTACTTAACACCTTACTATACTATGTACAATACGATTTGACAAACATACCGCTGAGAAATTCATTTCAAAACCTGGTCGAATATTCATGTACATCGAAAACTTGTTGAAGTGAAGGATCAGTATGATATCAGATGGTGTAACAGTCAACGATTCGGTTAACCAGGCATAATATACCTTACATAACTCGATCAATTTCATTTTTCTTCTTGCCCGTTCAACGTTCCAGAGTTCCCTCGTTATAGCTAGCAAATTAACACGAGCTTAAAATTGTGTAGATATATGCAGTACGAAACTCTGTACCAACATATATCTTTATGTATTCGTATCAAAATCATTCACCGTTGGATAAAAAAGGAAAATACTCCTCTTTGACGTTTACTGCATTGTTGTATTCAAGTGTGAAAGCTACTTTATGATTTTTCCACATACAGGCTAACCTTACGGTGCGGTGGTCCGGTCGGCCGTAAATAATTAGCAAGTAGTAACGTCCGAATCGCCGGCATGAGTAGTACGAACCGTGACCGCGTCAGCCGTCTACTGGTAGCAGTGGGTCTGGGGTGCGTCAGACAAACAGTTGCAGTAGCGCGATCGGCGTGAGATCAGCCAGACTATTCGGTTAATTGTAACGTCGCATCATCTTTTGAACTACTCGATCCTCTTTTGTCACAAAGAAAGAGAATAACGAGAGTTACGATAACCACGCTGAAAGTGCGATGTTGAGTTACCGTCAGAGCATCTGCTACGATTTTCAGATGGACGTTTTGGTGTATGCGGTGTGGCAAACTTTGTGTTCGACGATATCTCGAGAACGAATGGATGGATGGTCTTCACTTTAATCGATGGGGCTTTGCTTGACATAGAAATGTACAGATTTTGGATCCGATCTGTTCCTGGGTATTTGACTTACTTGAATAACAAAATTAAAAGATAAATGCAAATGTGTCGAAAATGGATCAACGGATCTGATGATTTTGGTTTCAATCGACGCGTCTCTTTTCGGCTTGCATAAGAACTGATTAAATTTTCGATACGATCGGCCCAGTAGTTTCCGAGTTATTTTAAATAAAGGAATAAAGAGAAACAAAATATTTCATTAGGTGACGCGCTTCTCTACAGTTACGTTCTAGCCATTCCCGGCTCGATGATTTTCGCTACGTTGAATGTCTATAAAATTAAGATACGATCCGCGTGGGCTGGCACTGGTAAAATGATTATATTTCCTGCTCCGAATTGAATCCATATTGAGGGTGAATCTGGTTATGAATTTCAAACTCTCGGGCCTTATATGTGCATACGTACGATTTACCTACATTCATATCACATCCCTGCGTTTGGGAAGCACGGGTATGTAAACGATCGTGATCAGTGAACATTCGGTGACCGTGGGCTATAGCAAATCCTGCGCTGGTTACTTTGTTTGTCGTTTGATTTGCGGAGCGGATTTTCTTGAATTATTTCCGTTCATTATATATTTCTCATAAGCAATGAAGTGAGTGCTACTCATCGCCTCACCTCGTATTCGTCAAATTTTTATCGTTTTTGTCTGTAGAATATTACGAAATTTTGCTTCATTTTTGAACACCGTCGTCAGCAGACTGTTGTTTATTGATATTCGGTTGTTTATTTATTTGAAATGTTAATTTTTGTACACAAATGATGTACAATAGATATGTGATAATGTCTGGTGATTAATTCAGCTTGAGCATTAAACGAGCTAGATGGATTCATCAGATAGTCGTAAATAGGTACTCTAGCTCTACCTTGTGATTTCGAATCAAGACCTTTATCAACGCAGCGTTTGTCTCGACGAAGCTATATTGTAACAATTGTTCATGTATATTGTATATCTTAACTTTAATAAATACCATATTTTTTTGCCAGAGATACAGCAAAGCATTGCTTTTTATTACAAATTGATAATCAATTTACGATAAACGCAACAAACTAGCAATATTTAGTTAATTTTCAAATTGGTCAATATTGTACAGTTTTAGCCAAGTATATCAACGAAATCGTATAGTCTACATAATATTAACACACACGAGTTGATTCTTATTTAATTCATTTCAAATGCCTCCACGTAGTGTTAACTTCGAATCAAAAACCGCCATTTCTTCAAACATTTTTAATTAACCTTGACAACTGGTAATGTGCATACAATATGTATAGTGAGAATATATCCTTAATAGGCGGTATACCTGTACAGTTTCCTCATCTCGAAATGCCTGTTTGTCAAAGTTATTAAATAAAGTCAGCTCACCAGTCAATGTACCTACAAGAGAATCTCCTCTTTGCAGTGCGACAGATAATCTCGAAATTTCGTACCATATCTTTATCTTGTACGTTGGTACGTGATTTCTCATCAGCAAGGATCCTCGCTGTCAACCTAGGAAGCTTTATTTACTCACTTTAACTCGTTGTACAGAAATAATAATTGACCGAGTTGCGAGCACATTGGCTATCTTCTTGTGGCCAGATTATGGAAAATAAGTTGACTGTTTAGAGACACGCTAGGGGGTGTTCCACCGAAGCCATTCAGATGTCAATATCATTCGAAATTATTTCCCAATCTCCGAAATCATTTTGTAATTCCCGAAATGACACTGAAATCGGTAGTATTAGAATAAAATTCTGTATTAGCAATCATCAAGGTAATTATTGGTAGTCATGAGAAATTATTTAGGATCACAGGCATCTCTTTGTAATCTTAAGAAATTATATGAAACCTTTGGAACCATGAGAAATCACGTGACAAAATTAAAATTTAACTGTCAAGTAATCTCTCGCGATCACTCTGTAAAATGTAAGTAATCACGCCGCGAAATATGTAATCAAGGTGTTAATTTTTGCGTCGGTAAAACACTTGTTTTTTTAATAGGTATTCTGAGAATGCAGTTTTCCGGGCATGCGTTACGGCTAGTCCGGAACCTCTCCTGCAACTGCGATAATTTTTAGTTTTTCGGTATAATTAGACCGTGGTATCTGTCACTAGATTTTGAGAAGACAGTATTTTCCGCAGAATAGAGGACAGGAAAGGGGCGAGAACGAGGAAAAAATTTGAAGGATAGAGAGATAAAGAAGTAAAGTATAGATTTATTCGAAGTGGAATCCCTTACGCCCGGTGCATGTACTTGGTGAGACCGAGCTGAGACGGAGTCTCGTGCAGGTTCCTGAGAGGATCCTGATTGGGGAGCCGCGCTGGAGCTCGCGATAACAGTAATTCCTGAAGAAATCGTCCGCTCGGCTGCAGTGCTGGACCTCCAAGACCTTCGCGTGCCGTGGGGACCAGGTCCGGGTGCTTTGTTAGCGTGTCGGAGAGAGACGCGATCAAAACGTCTGAAAAATAAATCGATTGTTCTACGCCTTATTATCTGCTGTAACAACGAAAAGCGTTGCGAGGTTCAAAGCTCCGTATGGTCGAAAACCCCGAACGTTCAAAAATCCGAATTACGGACTCCGAACATTACCGACCTTCACTTATGCCGTGAATTCTTTAGCGCATATATGTGAAGTTCGACAACACTCGGAGTTTTGACCAATCGGAATTTTGACTGTTCGAAACTTTGATCCGTACCCACGTATGCCATACTAGACTCGTCTGTTTCCATCATTACATCATAAAAAACAGTCTATAAGGTCTTCAAGTCTATGTTTCTGAATATCTCGCAGGTATTGGAAATACGCATTCTCTTCTTTTGTTGGTCGATCAGTCATATAAGTATATCTGTGAGTTATGCTTACCAAGGATCTTCTTCTCCAGGGGTATGGAAATGCGTCCTTGGGCGGCTTCCGCCTCGAGAAAGCTGGTGAACTTTTGAATAGCTTCCTGTACCTGAGCACTACCTAGAAAATATTATTCAATAATTTTTTAGGTCATCGTCCTGAATTCGCAGCGTTCAGCTGGGGCCCAATTCTCATATCGCCCCATAGCCAATTTCACGTGGAGAATAAAGCTTTGGCCAGTTGTCTGAGAGTTCGAATAGAATAACTGCAAGCGTCATGACTGATGGAAATCCAATGTCGAGTGATCCGAGAATCTAGCTGTAGGGTGAAAGTATAAGTACGACCGCGCGAAAACTTACCTCTAGCGAGAGATTGGGCGAACATGACGTTGGCTAGCTGATAGATAACTTCCTCAAGAGTATACTGAGTGTAGAGGAAATCTGCGACGCGGAGTCTTTCCAGGAGTTCTTCATAATCGGCATCCTCCGGGAATATACCCATGCCAACCTCGACACCCCCACGGGCCCGAGTATCTTGGCTCGATTCTTTATTGATCAAGTTGCTGACTTGTATGTCTAAGAATACGATATATGAAAGTAGAAGCACAAGCGTTGTTGTTAATCAGCCTGATTGGACTATTGGAACCAGACATCCGGTCTGGCTAATTTTTACATCCGGAAGAAATTACTCACCGTTGACCGGTTCCATTTTCCTTTTCTCTAACGGCTCCATCATATCTTGGTATTCCTTAACCATCGCCCGATTTTGAGCTTGCATCTCGGCGTTCTCTAATGCCTTTTGAACACGACTTGTCCTCTCCTGCAATAAAAATTATCTTCATCCAACTCATGGACTCAATGTCTTTTTCCTTCACGTGATTATTCATCACTGGTGCACGAATCGAATGTTTCGTAAAATACCACACCTTGTTCTGAATGTAGTGCGCTTGCAAATAATCCAGGTTGTACTTGACCTCCTGTAGGAAAGCTATAGCTTCATCGCGCGTCATCTGTGTAGAGAACGAACCAATCAACTTTCGAGAAAACAATGATTTTTTTTTCTTCTAGAGGTACGTTATATCGTATTAACGGGCTAGAAAGTCTAGTTCTTAGAATAAAAAAGCACAATGTAGCGTAACGCGCTCACCAATCCCTGCTGCAGGAATTCCTCGACGGCCAAAGTAACTCCCTTCTCGTCTCCGGTTCTAAACACGTACTCGGCCATGTCCATGGGTGAATACTGGGCGTTAGCGTATGCCGCCAATTTGTCCATTCTCTCGATCTATAAGCCAAAAATCACAAGTACGTCGAAGAATAATTGAATACGTTAGGTGAAGAAAATACCTACACCTAATGTAAAGAAAGCGTTGAGTGTCTTACGGCGTTTGAAAGATCCCGAGAGGTGTAGGCCCGCCTCTGTCCGTTGAACGTCGGTTGTCCGGGGGACTGGAGGGCGGGAGGAACGATCGAGTCGGCTGGAACCGATCCCGAAACACCGGGTGGCGTCGGTGTGTTCTGGCGCTGGTGTTCACCGTGTATGACCTCCGCTTGACCCCTGGGAACTAGAGAAGGCGGTAGCGGTCTAGGGGCCGAAGTGACTGACGCCGGGGATTCGCGAGAGACCCCCGTCTCGTCGGCTTGGACCAGTGATCCTGAAAAAACAACTATTCATTCCAAGGTCGACAAGCTGGTTGGCGAGGAACAACTAGCACCGACAATGAGACAGACTGGCATAGATCGAAGCTCTCCTTCTTACAGAAATGTATCCAGATCGAACGGAACGGATCCTCGGACAGGACTTGCCCACTACTGGAGTAGATAAATGTTGAATTGCGAAGGGTATGGAAATTAGGGGTTTCGTCGAGGTGGTACTGCCGCTTAAGGAATGAGTTAGCTAGCCCTTCCAAGTACACACCGCATTTACACGTGTCGACAAGCCGCTATCTTTCAGAGATTCAAGATTCCCAAATGAACTTTAATGCGAAAGTACCCATGATTTAACCACATGGATACTGCTTGCCTGAGCTTCTTCGTTCACAAGTATGAAGTAATCTGAAGAACTAATTGTAAGTTTGAAATGAATTCAAGCAGAACTTTATTCCGTGGTATAACGTATCGAAGGGCTGCGGTATACCCCAATTCTTCTTCGTCAGCTCCCCACGTTCGAGGTTCAACCACCATAAATCCAAATCCATTCACGTGTGTATGCATATTGGATTTGCATGCGTGCCTGTATGTCATACCGCGTATTGTGCGCGGTATACATACTAGATAATCTTTTCGTTTACTTCTTCCATTTTGTGGAGGGTGAAAAGGAACGACGTGTTCTATGCCACAACTCTGGAATGTAACGTCGGCGGGGACGAAATGGAAGTTGTACGACAAGATAAGCTCACCGGTATTCTGGGGTGAATTTACCGCAGCGGTGCGATTTGCCTCGGATGCCGCGGCCGCGGAAATCGCAGCGGCCGTTTTGGCTACCTCGGCTGCATGCGCAGCGGCCTGTGCTTTCATTGCTGCCAATGTGTTTCCTGAAAACCGAAACATTTTTCGTCATCACAATGTGTGAAATGTATGGGTGAAGCAGCCAAATTATATAACTGTAGGGGGTGGGAACTAAACGAGCTTATCATTCGGTAATCATCCCTCATTAACGGTCCCGCGTCTTTTCATATTATGCGTAATAGAGGGTTCTTAAAAAGGACATTTTTGAATTTCGACTGGCCCCCCTCCCCCCCAAATCGGTTTCGCATAATTCAAAAATAATTCCCTAATTTTTCGGATTTTTATCTCAATTCTAACCCGTGCTCCAGAGAGGGTGGATTCCCCCATTCGATCCTTTCAGGGACACGTTTGGTATAAGGGTCGTTTTTTGGGTCGCTCATTACGAATCTGAACTGAACATTTGACAATTGAAAGTGGCGGATCTAATATGTTGGGCCAAAAGCCTAAAAGTCACTTGATATTGCTTGTACAATTATACATATTGTCTAAAGGCATCCACGGACACCGGCCGTGGATGAGGGAGGAGAATATTACGTGAAGTAAACGGGTACCGGGTCAGTGAATCCGACATATTGGGCACGCGATGCGCAGCGCGTACATTGATTATCGAAGACCGTATACATAAGAAGTGGACAGCCTCGGACAGACTACTATGTCAGCATGGAAAGTCCGATGAAAAAATGTTCGTGAAGAATTGGCTTCGATGGAAAACAAGGGAATCGGGAACGAGGGTGTTCGTTATTGCTACTATGTAAGCGTTATCTTCGGGAGCACAGTTCTATATACGTACAGGTATATAGTCTCACGCCCGAATAAGGGCTAAAATAAGCTGACTTTGAGACTTACCGATCGAATGCTTCAGGGTCTGCAGCTGCTCAACATCCGAATCCTGGAAGAATGTGAATGGGAAATATCAAACCTACCGCACACCTACTGTATGCCATATGCTTTAATGTCAGTTACTTCTTAGTTTTTTCGCCAACTGCAACCCAGCTAGTGGATTAAGAGTTATAAGCTTTTCCCTTTTTTTTCGTCCCACAATGTGTCACTCGGATGAAAAAAATGCTTCCGCGAAAATTTCAACCGCGCTCCCTCTGCATCCCCGTTTATCTCAGCCTTCCCCCACGGGGAGACATCCGGGTTCATAATCTAGTCTTCCATGGTATCTTGGTAGGTGACAAGGTAACGACAATTATGGCGCATTGGCGCCGCCCCAGTCTCTGCGGCAACAACACTTGACTTTCCTCAGGCACCCTCGAAGGATGTCGTTAACAAAGCTACACCCAAGTGATCCTGAAGTTCTTCTCGGCAAACATATTCAAAGGAAGGCGGAGTAGCCGGTGTTATTAGATGAGCGTCTCGTATAGAGTTTCTTTTTTCCTATTCTTAATTGCAAGGCGGCATAGTTTCACTCAGAAGTATATAATATGCAGTGAGATTTGATACATCGCGATCGTGACCATATTTCTTTCTTACATTTTTACGAAATATTGTGCTTAAATAGCTATTTATCGATTTGAAAAAAATGCATTCGTCCATCATTCGATTGCATTAAGGTGCTCGGAATGTCATGTTTATTCATCTGTACTCCGAAACTAAAGTTTTGCCAAATTATATTTTACTTGTATTCGGTAAGTTCGGATAAACGGTAAGTTATGCCATATAATTTGTTTGTCATACGTGAGCGCATGCATTCTTAATTCGAATGCGAAAGCAGTAAAACGCTCGAAAGATGTCACGATAGCATTATACTCGTTAAGCCGATTATATTCACGCGCGCCGTCGACTCGTTCTACGTTAAAAAAAAAAAGATTAATTTATTCACGAATATTCAACCGGCACTAAATTCTGCTCAAATTTTATCTTCACAAACAGTTCGTGTTTTTAACAGACCACGTTTCGCCGTGGTTATAAGTACATATAGTGCAATGTATTTGGAGAAAGCTCGGTTAGAATTTTTCGGAATAAAAAAGTTTACAAACACCCCATTTAATCGTTTGAATTTCTGTATAAGTAACTCTGGGAAGGGATAAAATCTTTTCCTGGATCGTTTATATAGTTCACCGAAAATGTAGGTACTGAGAACACACAGGCTGAGTAAACAGTTGCACAGACAGTAATACTTTTAAAAATAATGCCGCAAGCTAAATGAATTCAGTGAATATCAGCGCAAATTAAGGGTACACGAGTACAATGGTTACATCCATATAGAATTTCCCGTGTCAGCGCAACGCCAAGTTATACTTATACGTCGACTCTTTACAGCCGCCACCGCGAAGAGAGTATAGAGAGATAATAATAATGTTCTTTAGAACATTTTGCATATCGTTATATCTCACGCAGGTTTTTCCCACAAATGTAATTTTCCCCTCTATTCCTTTCTCTATCTATCGTATAAACGTCGGGTGCTCGCACAGCACTTCCATTTACTGTTAAATGCACACGTCGGATATTTAAGATCTAGTCCGTATCTTTCGTCCGCGGAGTTCATTCATGGGTATAGAAGAATGAATCCCGGTTGCCTGGGAGACTCTGATATAGGTTGGTAGATAGTCCGATTGACGTCAGAGGCTTCTGCGCGTCACCCACAATACAGCCACCCGCTCGTCCCGAAGGAATAAGGACTCGGCCCCTCGATGCTGAATCTACTCGCAGGTGGGTGTGGTGTATATTGTACGTCAAGGAAGCGTTAACGTACTTCGCGACGACGAGTCTTACAATCAGAGGCGCATTGATCGTAAAATTTTGTTCTCAACATCGGTCTAAAGTCGATCTTGGTCGAACTTCGTATTCAATCCCGAGCTATTTCCTTCTACTTTCAACATTTTTAAATTATCAAAATTGAACTTTCGCTTCTTTAAAAATTCGATGGCGTTGCCCTTCAATTTTTCGATCTTTCTATATTCTAACCTCCACCCTGTCGTTCGATTAACAAATTTTTCTTATCTTTAAACGTCTACCAAAGACACGGATATTTACATATATATATAATGAATGTGGAATTTTAGGGGATCCCCGACTCACCTCGTGTACATTGGCAGCTGGCGTATCTGAAACAGAGGAATCGGAATGTAATTTAAAAATATGATGAAGGTTTGTAGGTTTGTAGGTTCGATAAGGTTGTCTGCTCAGGTATCAGATCGCTTTTTGTTGAGATCTTTAATAATATCTCGTTGCAGAGCTGAGTTTCAAACTTGATTGTGAGGGAAGGCGAGTTTAATTAACAGAGAATACAGCAGCCAAGGGAGTGCTATTTATTCAACCATTGAAATAACAAGCCGATGCAAAACTGAAGCGAGCGCGGTATTGTTATTACTAACAAGCGAAACAATGCTGGGTAATAATAATTTTAAGTAGAGATCGACTCGACCTGGTCTCGAATGTGCATGAGGTATATATTATTTGACCCCCTTCGTTGATACTCTAGCTGGTAGAAATCTATCATTGTACAATAACATGTGTCTGCAGTGCATGCAGATTGATGTATGCGGTGGTCGATGGCATACACGTGCATACTGTAGCTTGAATCGCAAAATGACACGAATAGAAATATATTTCAAATTCCGCATACGTGCACCCGACGTGATGTTACGGTCCGGATAAATGGATTCAAGCCCCTCTCCGATTTCCTGTACTCTCCCTGTGTTTCTTTCTTCTTCTTCCGTGTACCATCTCTCGCTTTTTTCTTTTTCCAACGCATTGGGATTAATAAACAGTATCTATCTATCTATTTGCCTATCCGCCTATCCGCCTATCTATTTGTCTCTCGTTCCAGTCCCCACGCCGACAGCTCTCTTGAATTGATCCCACCTGAAAGGAGATAGAGAGGACGAGATAGGGGAAAAACAAGGACAAATGAACCTGGGAGGGTAAAAACCGACACTTTTGTGGAAATAAATCTGAAATTGGCGAGCGATGCGTGCAATATACGTGGGTTAAAAGCTCTCCGGGCATAAACGCGATAGCTGTGAACCGAGAGTCTCGACGTCCCGTAGCTCGCGACTCGCCTCTGTTAATTCCCTATTGAAGACTCCCGCAGGGCGATCTTTTGGTCACCAGCCACCATTATTGGCAACCGCGTTATAGGTTATATACACAGTAAACGTTCCTGCGGGTAAGGCAAGGATTTTATAAGCTAGCCGCAAGTTTGTTGCGACCGTCGAAGCCGCGAATGCTATTTTAATTAAACACAACTGCAACGTCTCATATTTAATTACTGCGAGGGTCTATCCGGTACAACAGATCGTTCACAATATCATCAAGATGTTAACAAATCAGTTTTCTTCCTTTGGTCCTCGCTTATTAAGAGAGATGGGCGCACAGCTTGGACGGTCTAAGATCATACCTATTTTTAGGAGTTTGTTTTTAAAAGTAAATGAAAACTCAAAGTGCTGCAAGTGTTTTCATTTTCTTTCAAAAAAAAAAAAAAAACTCCTAAAAATACGTACGATTTTAGACCGTCCGAGCTGTATCCTCTCCTTGAATCGCTTGTATTTTCTAACATATTCGACGAATAGCGTGTTTCATCCCCTCGCCTGTCTGAAACGTTTCGATTTATCTTACGGCGGATCTGAAGGTGTTTGTATTGGTAATTCGTTGGTGAAAATTTACATACAAGTTTGATCCACAGCAGTGTTGTTGAATTTCTCTCGTACCTAGTTTCAGTTAAATATTTACCCACGCTCGGTCCAATTATTTTTCTCATGGACGCGTTTTTCTGTATCAATCGCGGTTTGAACGATCAACGGAGATGCGGAAACAGATGGGGTTCAATAACCAATTATGCGATTCATGTTTTTTCCTTATCAAATCCGGTCGTAAATACTTCGTCATGGGCGTAAACAATATTGCCCAGGGATGGATTCGGTAAACTTCAGATTCCGTAAAAGCGGGATACTCCCGTCCCTCAAAATTGCGAGGCTTAAAATCGAGTTACGCCGTTTCTACCCGGAATTCACGAGACGCAAAGTATACTTGGCAACAAACACCTCGCAATTATTCCGTTATGCACGCCATTAAAATTCTTGCCAGTTTTCAATGACGACGCAAAATCTCCTTCCTCGGGTGGTTCACCAAACTGTTAGCTCAATTGAATACAGAAAAGTGCTAGAGCCAAAATCGTTATTTTATCTACAATATGGCAACGAAAATTCTCACGGCTTACACGTAGGTATCCACAGTTGGAGGTTGAAGTTGACTCGGAGGATGTTCTCAAGAGCTTGGGAAATTCGCACGACGGTTGAGACGTATTAAAAAAACTCAGGGGAATTAGTTTTCGCAACGAGAAAAAATATCGAAAATAAGCAGTTCTGAATGTTCTGGAAATGAAAACAGAATCGAACAATACATTTTGGTAACCGAATCATCTGATCAAGACCGAGCCTCAATTTTGTCAAAACTGCGAATCGTGTGTAACGAAAGTCACGAATTGGCGATTCCTTACTTTTGCAAACTTGTTTCTAACAAAAAAAAACGTTTGTCTTCAAGGTGTCTGATAGACACGACCTGACCCCCACGCGTTATCTGAGATTTTTCACAACTCTTCGAGTTATAGTGGTAAATATACTTACCACCTATTTTATATCCATTTTTTTTTATATTTCGAGAACTTTTTAACATATTTCTTTGCGGTTTTTTGCTAGTTCTGACAGTATACCAATAGGTTTTCTATACTCGAAAGTAACGCCGTGTAATGTAAATTATTATTATTGGAAACAAATTGATTGAGAAAAATCGCGAAAATTGAAGGAACATCACATTTCCCAGAAACTTACCCCTCTACACATGTACATTTTTTACGTAAATTAACAGTTTATTGGGTCGCTGATCTGAAGTCAGATTTTGAAAATTTAGTGTAGCGAATCCAACCAGTGATCCCGAAAACCCCCGCATAGAATTTTATGACCGTATTCGATCAAATTTAAAATTTTCGTCCGCCATATTGGATCTGCCATATTAAAGTTTTAAAATCTGATTTCCGATTCGTAATCAGTGACACCGAGAACCATAGGATAGTATCTTGTTATAAAAATTGACCAAGCACAATAATGTGTGACCCAAAGGGTTAAACCCATCAAGTTACCACCTAGTGAATTTCAATTTTCGGTGTAATGAAACTGGGGCGAAACTTTGAAGCTTCCGCGTTAATATTGCGATACCGAAGTGAAAAGGTTCGGTGAATTGATCGAGGAACGATATCGAACTTGGATGTATAACATATATCTACTACAATGTACAAACCATGCACGCAGGCATAATACACCTATACATTATTGTATTACTCTGTGTCGTACAGCTGACCGTATCGCATACACATATACGTGTTACGTAGATATATCTACACACGAGGGTCTGTGAAAGTTAATTTGTCAGCGAGGCGTTCCGCTAACGAGATCAGACTCTACGACGCGCGTTGCGCTCCAAGGTTGTGCCTCAAGGTCGAGGCTCGACCCTCCGCTACACGCAACCATGAAACCATCCGGCTACGTAATCATCTCCTATCTAACACTAATTGAATATCGTTTGTCGCATCGATTTTACCTGGAACGATGAAATTTTTACTCTGCATCGCGAAGCTGCGCATATTAGCTTACGATTTATGGACTGCACGGCAGCTCTCCGTTGTACAATTACTTACCGCGATCGCGTCTCGCGTGAATCGCTTATACACAAATTCGGTCGAGGTTCCGGTATAAAAAAATTAATTTGTGTGGCTTCATTTTTTTTACCCTAGATCCTCGATGCGTGCCACTCTGGCGATTTTTTGGCGATATTGTCACACATATTGGAAGACTCTGTAATTTTTTCATCAAAAAAAAGGGTCCTTTTCGAATAAAAAAATAATTTCTTCCTTTTTTGGTAAAAAATCAGCGTTACCGGAACGTAAAATTTTTTTCAAAAATTCCTCTCGAAAGCTAACAAAAAACTACAAATTTTATGTAGAGTCATTTTTTTTCAGTTACTTCGAGTTTCCGAGATATATTCATTTGAAAAAAAACGGCAATTTCTCAAATAATGGATTAGAAAGTCTGAAAAAAATTCACATAGAGTACCTTTTAGTAGTACTTTGATATAACCAGTTATAGGACAGATCTGAGATGGTCGAAAAAAAAATGGCCGAGTTGACGGAGAATCCCTCATATCTGACGATGGATGCTGCTATTGAAAATCCGTGTATGATCGGACAGGATACGAAGACGAAAGGGCAGACAATTTTTTCCAATTCCGATCCAAAATCTCACGTCTTTTTCGACAGCTGTGACATATTTTTACGCCGGAGGGTTTGCGTTGTACGACACACCTGATGTTATACCTACCTTATTTGTAGGCAAAACTTATACGGAAGGGACAGGGGAGATTTGTTCGCAGCTTTGCGACATTTGACTCCGCTTAAGATAATGTTCTTTCCGTTGAAGATATCGCGCATTATACCAGAGAGATTTCACACTCGCTGCCCGTATAAGAGGAGAAAAGTTATTCAAGCCGCGCCGACTCTGACGACGAGGTGGTGGCTCTGAATTTAAAAGTTACTAGCTGTAAAACCCTCGTTTGCTAAAGCTCGCTCGATGGGCTAAGCCTTACTGTCAGTAGTTTACCACATATTCGTAAAATAGTAAAATTTGACTGACTACCTGATAATTGTACTCGTATCCATCGTAATATATAATATATATCGTATACATAATAGTCTACCTGGAGAATCTCGACATCTGGATAATGACGCTGTAAATGGATATTCAGTATTGAGAAAATATGTATCGCGAATCACCTCTGTCTGCATGCCCTTAAAATAAAACAGGTGTATCGTTTGAAATTTTTCAACTTGTTACCGTAAACGATGACGTTGAAGTGTACCAAAAAGAGATACGATGAATATGATTATCCGTATTTATTTATTAATACACATGATTTATTTATCAAGACAAAATAAGTTCTCACTCCTAGAGCCCAGGAACTACGGAGCGCGAGTCCTGAAAGTCGAAATTCACCAGGTAGACGACCTGGAGCCCAGGAACTGCGAAGCGCTCGCCCTGGAAGTCGAAATTCACCAGGTAGACGACCTGGACCGCAGTACCCAGGAAATAGAGGACCCGGAGCTCGAAATTCGCGTAGCGCGTTTTTCGTACGTCTTCTCTACTGCGCGTTCATTTCCGTACTGAGGAATTCTGCCGACTGATTATCGTGGTCGAATAATATAAGAGAAAAAAAACTTTCGGTGACGTCAAAATGTAATTTCTGAACATCCGAAATTTGGGTTTCGAACTTTAGTACTATGTATGATGATATATGATGTATGATATGGTGATTTAACCGCCCTTGTCAAAAATTTAATTCACCCTCTAGGCTTATGGATGCAAAACGGTAATTAACAAGACAGTGGAAAGGCCAGCTGATGTGTAAATTTTCCATGCATAATTCAAAATTTGTGCGTCCGAGTAGATTGTGAATTATTCTCAAAGGTTGGATATCGCACAGAGGAATGCGCGCGTATCGTAAAATCGTTACAAATCCGTCTCGCCTATAATATATTAATCCTAAACGTAGGTATGATTTTAGACCGTTCAAGTTGTACCACCACACCCTTTCACCCTAAATCTTTCTCACCGATGAGACGCCGTCGGTTTATCGCGTGACGCGTCAAGATGTTGCGAAGTCTTTCGGTATCCGTCAAGAGGGTTGAAATGAAAAAGAAGGTACGCTCGGTGTTCCTGTCTCAAGCAGCCCGCTCGGTATCAAATTGACAGGGTCGCACGGGGACGAGAACGTCGGGTTGCCTCTCGCTCTTTAAGTAATCGTGAAAAAAAGTACGAAGCCCGGCTTTGGCGTCGGTAGGCTCCGTTGAGTGCCGTGCCTGAACTAGTTTAAACGAACTCGTCGTCGGCATCCGCCTTATCACGAGTAGTTGCGAAAAAATAAAAATCTTTCACGTCTACAGCATTGCGTTACGTCGCGTTGCGTCGAGGGTACATTATATAAAATTTACGTAGTTCGTTCTCACGCGTTATTATACCGACGATTGGGTGAAATGATTTTTCTTCAAGAAACAAATCGTGCAACCTAGTCGATTTAGCTTAATTTACCTTCATGTATATCAGCTCGAGTAGTAATGCGAGACCGATTCTGGATACAGATTCCTGTACCGACGTTGGGAGTGTGAGTAAAATGTGAGAGTCTGTATCCAGAACCGGCCTCGTATTACTACTAGGTCGCTAGCGGGGTAAATGTGAAACAATTATCCCAGTAATCTCACCTGCGGTTCCTCCCAAGGGTGCCGGATCAACGAATCTTCGGGAGAGAGTGAAGATCAGGAAGATCCCCAGGCCTGTGTTCCTCAGCGCTTCCTGCAGGCGCATTCTGCGGTCAGTTTGTCAAGTCGAGATAATCGGCCCGGGTCTTCTGAAATAGTTGTTGAATACATCAGTTAATGATTACGTAAAACTATGTACCCTATAATCGAGTGGAAAATATTAAGGATTAATTTTTCCGACAATTGCTGTTTACATATAATTATTAAACTGGAAATTGTGCGCATTCGTCAGTATTCGTGTAAGTAACACAGGTCTGCAACAAAATTCTCCTCCATCAAAAAAAAAAAATTATAGATATGATGGTTTTAACGCGCCGAACCATTATGTGTATTCCATTTTTAGATGTCTCCTATATATATATATGTATATATTATATATTACATGATATGACTTTTTTCTTGGCAGATTTTTGTTGGTCGATTCGCCGTGAAACTCCAATCGATGATACGAAAAGACAGAAAATTACAAAATAACTAGAATTATACAGGTAGATAGATTTTCTGACGATTTTAATGTTTAAACCTTCTAACTTTATAAATTTTTTTTTTTTTACATATATTTTTACCGTCATTAGTGTTTGGTTATAATTTGTGAGCAAAAATAGCGTTTAACATTAAAAAAAAACATCACGTGAAAAATACACGTGGTACATATTTTTTATTACTATATTTCGATTCAAGAGCATCAAATCCATTACGAATACGCACAATAATAAGGAGAAAAAAAAACGTTTTTTGCAAACAAATGTAATTGACGTCTCGCTACGGAGAAAAATTTTTCCCCGTATGTAATCAACCACAGTTCGATTCGTCGGTATTCAAGCCACTGTTTCGATTCTTATAATTACCAGCAATGCACCGCGACTGCCTTCATCTGGAGCCCTTTCGATAATTTTAATACCGATTGCTAACCTTGCTCCTTATATGCATGTACCCGTTGCTGCACTGACAATGAGCTTCTGTTAACCCTTTCATGTATAGGCTTTTCCGTACATACGCTTTACTTGAAATTTTGTGCACATAGACTTTTGGGGTCACTGATTACGAATCTGAACTGCAATTTCGAATATTCTATATGGCAGATCCAATATGACGGATAAACAAAAACAACAACAACAAAATTTTTTAAAAATTCTGTAAATTTTTTTGGTGTGTATTAAGTGTGTGCAAAAATTAGCGTCCGGATTTTTCTGGTAGGTTAGCAGGAAAGGCTTTTTTTCGCAGAAAAGTACGAATTTCGACCAATTGTTTAGCAATTGCTATTTTTATAATAAATAAATTAATAAAACTGATAATTGTCTTAGACTTAGAAATATTTCAGGGACCCTGTGGAAATAAAAAAATTGGCAGGAGTTCCCAAGAAGTAGTTTGCACAAAAAAACTGCACAAAGATAAAACAAAGGTGAGACGCTGAGCGTCCCAGCGTGAAATAAAGGGATAATTCTGAGTGCACGATCAGCGGTTTCGACACAGCGTTTCACTGGACGATAATTTATGATATTTTGGCCTATAATAGCACCTAAATACCTATGTAAGATATTTTCTGCTTTATGTTGGTATTCACAAAGAAGTAATTCAATCGTGAACTCTGTAGGACAATTCTCCTCAGACGTATAAATGTAACAATTATGCGATAATTCTCATGGTTCCAATTATTTACAGTTTCAAATTAGAAACGAAAGTTGTAACTCTTCCACCGTCGCTTCTACCTAGAAATTGTTCATCCCCGGAGAAACCAGTTCGGGTTTAGCACACATATGTAATATGCAGGTTGCGTTTATTTACGGCTTTACACGCTACGCTCCATACTCACGGAGGTATAATGTATGTATCCGCCCTTGTCAGGTAACTTCACTTCGAGTTTCGTCGAGCTTTGGCGAGTTTTTATTATTCTCAGAGGATCAGGAGTACATAAAAAGTCATTGGGACGTACATACAACGCTAACCGAGTTAGGCAGGATCAAAATGTGTAATACGATGCTTACGCCGGTGAAAACAGTAACTTTGCCGTCTATCGTGTACCGCGGAAATTTTTTTTACGCTCTTATTACAAAATCGAAACACCGTATCAACTCCAATCTTTCCGATGAATCGTGTAACAGTCTTCGCTTTCCTTTGGTAAAAATACTTGTGAAATGAAAGTCGATAAAATGTGGTTGTTGTTAAATTCGTATACGAATACACACACGCGTCGTAAGTTCAGTGCAGAGTTAAAGTTCGGGTTAAGGAAAGCGTTTGGGGGAAGGTTGGAAAATTTACAAGTCGCATATCTGGTTTGCTCTCTCAGCATGTATACGTTATGACCTATTATACCTACCCAAATTCCGGGAGTTCTGTAGAGAGGAAAATCGGGTGGGTAACCGTCGACAAGTTCGGAGTAGCGTTTTTCGGCTCAAAGCTCACCTGGCTGCTCTCGCAATTTGATAGTGTTTACCGAGTAACTCGAAGATTAACTAGGGAGCTTGTAATTACGCTCAAGGGGGCAAAGTTTGAACATGTAACCCGAGCTTGCAATGCGACTCGAGTAAAGATTAATCCGCGGTGAGCTGGTAGCATTAGATAATCGTGTATGTGGAAATGCGGGTGAAAATTTGCAAACTTGCTGAATCTTTGGATCTTTAAACTCATTGTCGTGAATCGTTATGTTGTATGGACGATGCGTCACACTAATTGTTTAATTTTCGATTCGCATTTTCACTCCAAGGAAATTTAGAGAGGACGATCTATAATTAATATAAACAAGTAGGCGGTCCGTGTATGGGTACCGTGAAAACAGGCCTCATCTCAAAATATCCTCGTCCTGTGACCCTTCTCTGTAAAGACCCGAAACCCGCAACGGGGAAAGCGTGGGTTATCACGAGCGAGTTTGCAAGCTTCGCTTACGATGAGACCGGCACTAACATTGAGTCGCAGAGGCATGAAATTCCTGATGTAAACAGAGGACTGCGACATTTTGTTTCTCCCAGACTAGCTGCGTCGTAGTCGTTAATTTGATTACCGATTACATTGACAGGATCTGCCTTCAGCTTAGGTATAGGCATTAAGGCATTTTAGCAGGATCACGGAATTTTCTTGCACTTCAACTGGCAGATGACGATGAGAAGGATTTATGCATTACATTGTTTGCACAAATAGCTATCGTAGTCGCTGGATTTTCTTTATATAGTTCTCATTGATGTAGGTATTTCTTTCCATTTAGAGTGACGAGAAATATAAACCGAGGTGAAAGAAAAATTTTCCGAAGACTGATGTAGCTCGTTGTTGGTTTGCCGTTACGAATATGGGACGATCAATCTTCGAAGGTATGTGTCAAACATTGGATGGGAGTCGAAACTACGATCCTCCTCCTTCACCCTCCTAAACCTCTCCGCAAAAAATGTTCTCTACTATTTTCCGTGGAAATATGATTGAGTAGAAATCAGTTCATTTGTTTTCATTTTCGCTTGCTCCTTCGATTTACTTATTAATTGTCTAAAAATTGGCGATACTATTTCACTCGTCTATCGCGTGTAGCGATGGCCATTAAGCTAAAAATAATCGGTAAAACTTAATCAATTAATCGATTATTTTGTGTTTCTTCGAAACACTGCATATGAAGCCAAAGTTTTGTAAATTTCATCATGTAGTCTTGATAGCGTATTTTTTAAAAAATAATTTATAGTTTCATTCAAAATATTTTTCAATTTCAGGTGAATATGTTAATTTTTCATTTACTTGTTATATCAAATAGGTACTTATTAAGTAAGACAATGATAATAATTGATACTCTAATGACATAAATTGATGTTGTGTTGCATCGTTCGTGGGAGTAAAAGCAAGAACCGATTGCGAGGAAAAATAATCTATTATACTCGATTAATCGGGAAAAAATAATCAATTTAATGGAAAATTTAATCGAAAATCGATTAATTTTGGTCATTCGTAAATACGCGTGAACCACGCGAAATGCTTTGCAAGATTATTGAGGGAATTCGAACCCACGTCTCGGATGACGAAGACAGGTAGGAAAAATCAGCACCAGCACCATTAGTATGAATTGCATATACCGTATAGGCGTAAAACGAATTCAAGGCCTCGACTTACCCGGTGGTGTAATAATCCTTCACGAATCTCGTTATCTCCGAGCGACTCGTTACGTAAATCCGATTAGAAGCGGCGCGCAGGTTGGTTTTTGGAACGAATTTACAAGTCCCCTTGTGTTCCCTGTACTGTACACCAACCGCTGCAAGACCGGTACTTTCTTACTTACATAGATAGATGTGTTCAAGAATTCCTTTCAAGTTTGGGAAATGATGTTTCGTTCATCGTTGAAATGAATCAAATTATACCTGGGTGTCTTGTAATTCTCTCGAATGCTAAGATTGTACGTTCATTTCGCATAGCGCTTAGTTTTGAATGTTTATTCTAACGTAATATAAGAATTGAAGGAATCTTTCCGATTTTGTCTACGACGGTTTGTATAAACTCGGCGAATTTTCCGTCCTGGAAAATATAACCCAAGATGTAAGCTGGAATAAGTTTCAACCTTATGAATAGAAACCAAAATTTTCTCACTAATTTTCACAAGTGTATGTACCTCTTCGTCTTCACTTGCTCAAATACAAAACACGATATTTAAGTATTGCCCATCGGGCTAGACTACAAAATACTAAAACTAATTTGACCATAGATAAAACGTAAGAAAAATATTCATCAAGACTTTCTTTCAGTTTGGGATTTTTATATACAGCTTGTAACCTTCTCTTATTTCTGACCAAATCCTACGATTGTAAAGTCTCACCGGGATCATGAATCCGACTGTGTGTAAAGCCTTCGAAAATCATTATTTTCAACGAATTTTTTATACTTATGAAGAAAATTGGTGATGCTTGGCATATAACTTTAAAAGTGGTAGTAAAATGTTCGCCTGGCCGTCTTCCAAAAGACTTGAGAATGTCGATAAAACCTGTCCCTTCTAACATGGTTTCTCCTTTCAACCCCAGACGAATTTTGGCATATTACCGATTATGAGTAAAATTCACCTAGTGGCCGTACTACGGCAATGACCAGGAAAAACGGACACCTATGGAGTATTCAGTCGGCGTTTGTGTAAAGTTAAAGCTAACAACAAGGAAAATTGATTGAATTTTCATTTTGAAGATAACGAAAGCTACCGATAAGAAGCACATGTCCCGCTCTCATCAATTTCTACGCACACTGCTAGCATGTAGGTATAGGTATATGGTGGTCGAACTGTGTTTCATTCGCATGCTGCGTCTTCGGGACGTATAATTATCGATTGCGTAATGCACGGTATACCTGCGTATAGTTAATATCACTTTTAAGTACTAGTTTAAAATTAAGGTGTGTCTCGAGGATGTTTGCCGGGTGATCGAGCAAGGATGAGTTTTCACCTCAAATTGCGAATATATGTCACTAATTTCGTACAGAAATTAAATATTGCATTGAGATACTTACGATTAGCGTGGACGTATTTCGTACGTTTCTCTGAAAATTCTCAGTCTGTGCAAGTCCGATACGATCCCGTATGTCGAGTTTGATAATTGTGATACGTCCGAGAGGATGATTCCGGAATAACTTGAGGTGAAAATGTCGCGACGAGTCTCGTCAGACTGTCGAAGAGACGGTTGGCGCGAACCTTCCTCGACCACGTCGTCGTCCTGCGCCGTCGCGATCGATCGACGCCGCCATCCGCCGACCCTTCCCCATCCCGCCGACGCCCTGAGCCAACCCCCGTGTTTTAAGCGACGGAGAACGAAAGACCCGCCGTTGACCTCTCCTTCGAGAGCAGCTCGAGCAGGGTGGCCACATGCCTGGAAAACCTGGAAATTTCAAGGTATTTAAACGGGGTCATGGAAAACCTGGAATTGTCACGGGATATTTAGTTTGGTCATGGAAAAAATAGTAAATATCATTTTTCCGTCATGGGAATTGGAAATGAATTTTGACGTAAGAGGTTTACTTTTTTCGCCGAGAAAACAAATTCGTTTAAACTGACTTTTTTTTATGCATAATATTTTTCTTCAATCCGAATTGAATTTGAACCGAATATAGAGTTAACTGGACAATTTAGGTTTTAGTAATTTACTTGAATTGGGAAAATATCAGGGAAAACTAGGGTTTAGGTCCTGGAAAACCTGGAAATGTCTTGAAATTTTTTTCCCAAAAATTTGTAGTCGCCCTGTCGAGATCGATTATACGGGTGTGCTGCACGTTGTGAATCAGCGTTCTCTCACCCATCCGCACGCGTTCCTCGTATCGAAGCGGAGCGACGTGCCGCATGAATAATATAAGCAACATGTAGCGTTATAGATATGGGTGCAATGTATCAGAACATCAATTGTACTTTGCGATTTCGGTTTTTGATTTCCATTTACAATATTTCGTGTTGTGATGGATTCCATCTTGGTTTTTCAATCGCATATACGATATGTGAAATACCGGTTCCGTGCTGCAAGCCGTTTTCAATTTCCAAGTGTGCAGATGGACTGAAATAAAAATACCGACCATTTGACGGCGATAAATTGAATCCAAATATTGTGTACAGTGGGGTGGTCCTTAGTAGGGTTATATTTGAATTTTGAGCGATGCGCCCCTCAAACCGGCTTCACATAATTCGAAAATAATTTCCCAATTTTTTTACATTCTTATTTCAACTCTAACCGGTGCCCCGAGCGGGTGTATTTCCCCATTCAACCCTTTCAGGGGTACGTCGAATCTACTGAACGGAATTAGATGAAATTTAGTATACGGGGCAGTTTTTTGGGTCGCTGATTACAAAGCTGAATTTATCGTATGAAAATTCAAAGTGTCGGATGTATTATGGTGGATCAAATCACCCAAAAGTCTCTTGATATTGTCATTTTGGATGTACCGTTTTGAATTTTATAATTTCGAGTTCAGATTCGTAATCGGCGATCCCAGACATCCCCCTGTACAAAATTTCGTCTAAATCCGTTCGGTAGATTTGATGTGTCACTGAAAGGGTTGAATGGAATCTACCCTCTTTGGGGCACGAGTTAGAGTTGAGATGAAAATGTGAAAAAATTGGGGAATTATTTTTGTTTTATTATAATCTGAAGCCGATTTGGGGCCGAGCCGCTCGAAGTTCAAATATGACCTTTTTAAGGACCATTCTAATCCTCAGAGTTCTCGCCTCGAGTTTGAATAATTAAAATTCTGCTGTTCGTTCCCGGGTGATCTTTGATAACTGCAGTCGAATATCTCGTTCGATTGTTCATTCAGCCGATCTTCGAGAGTCGAGTTACTGCCGGGGATTTGTTTAGCAAATGGCCACGAGACGTCGCGCTTTTCGCAATTGGCCTTCACCTCGCGTCTGATTGGTCCGTGACTTCGCATCGTGTGACGTCCATTGCTGCCTGAAGAAATTTCGAGAACGTGACAACGGTAATATTCGTGACAAACCGTCGCAAGTTCCGTAGTTTTTCACTGTCATTTCTGGCGAGAGTTTCACCGTCGTCAACCAGCAGCGCCTTTTGTTGCTGTCACAGGTAAAACTGCTACGTAAAGCTGGTAAATCTGTTTATTAAGGCATATTTTCATTCAACTAGAAATCTCCCAACGTAGCTACGGGATCAATACATTTTTTTCCAAAGAATTAATTCCCTTTTGCTGACTCGGGTATGTAGTTAAATCTTTCGTGTCCTTACATCGTGCTTCGTTCTATCCGAAGCGTCGTAATATTTATCAAATCGTTCTATTTTACGTGAAATTTGTCGGAATTTAATTCAGCGACACGAGGTACGAAGTGTGGTGTGTAGATTGCTAATACTCAGCTGATGACGTACTCTCATGGCGTGGTGAGACTTTTCTCGAATTTCAATAGAACATTCGCCTTCCGTCATGTTCATACGGACGAATCTTGTGAGCCTTACCGGTGACCTTAGGTCTCATTGTTTGCCTTTAGCTTTGCAGAGTAAAATTTCACGATAATTTTACACCTTGAATCGATGAATTAGTCAAATTTTCGTGTTCTATACATCCACGGATAGCGTGTCACAATGCTCTAGAATGCCTTCCTTTCTTCACTTGCAGCAGGTAATTGCGGTAACTTCAGCGAAACAAATCTTATCCCAATAAGGGTCGATATTCGTAGAGAAGCAGTAGACCTTGCGCAATCATGGTGAAAGAAACAACGTTCTACGATGTTCTTGGTGTGAAACCTGGCTGCGCTCAGGAAGACCTGAAAAAAGCCTACAGGAAACTTGCTCTGAAATATCATCCCGACAAAAATCCAAATGAAGGGGAGAGGGTCAGTATTCATTATCATTCCACTTCATTGCCATTTTTTCTGGCAAATATTGACTAAATATCGCACCATCATTAACCCAACACATCATTTATTTTTCTTTTCTGCTTGTGATTGAATTAAATAATCCTCCCTTTGTGGTTAGTGTTTACATAATTGAATACACGTGGAACATCTTCTGGACTTTTTCCAAATTCGTTTGCAGTTCAAGCAAATTTCACAAGCGTACGAAGTGTTGTCGAATCCAGAAAAGAAGCGTATATATGACCAAGGAGGAGAACAGGCATTGAAAGAAGGAGGAATGAGTGGTGGAGGTTTCTCTTCCCCCATGGACATCTTTGATATGTTCTTTGGGGGTGGATTTGGCGGTGGTAGAGGAGGTCGTCGAAGAGAGCGAAAGGGCCAGGATGTTATTCATCAGCTCTCTGTATCTCTCGAAGAACTTTACAAGGGGACTGTACGGAAATTGGCTCTACAAAAAAATGTTATTTGTGACAAGTGCGAAGGTAGGATTATAATTTCATTGACTATACTTTTTCATATTTTCTTGTTCTTTATTCTCCCTTCCACATTCCATTGTGTACTCATTGAATATTCTGGATATCAGAATGCGATGGGCCTGAATATCAGATGCGCATTTCATCCCAAGGTTACTGTACAAAGCTTGTTAGTTGTTATACACGTGTCTAGGTAATTATTGTACATGGAAAGGTTTCTAATGTAGTAGTTGAAGGTGCGCTAGACAAAGTATGGTCCGAATTTTCTGACATCATTTGTCCAAAGAATTTTGCTGTCTGTTTATAGGAAAGTTTCCATTGAGTCTTGATATTGTTATGACTATTTGTAAACAGTGTCTTTCGCAAATCAACAGGGATCGGTGGTAAGAAAGGTTCGGTAGAGCAATGCCCTACCTGCCGCGGTTCTGGGATGCAGGTACAAATCCAGCAACTTGCACCGGGAATGATCCAACAGCTTCAATCGATGTGCTCTGACTGCAAAGGGCAGGGAGAGCGTATTAACCCTCGTGATAGATGCAAGCATTGCAATGGACGTAAGACTGTGCGAGATAGAAAAATACTCGAGGTTCACGTTGACAAGGGGATGGTGGACGGGCAGAAAATTGTATTCACTGGAGAAGGTGATCAGGAGCCTGAGCTAGAACCAGGCGATATTGTTATCCTCCTTGATGAGAAGGAGCACGAGGTTTTCAAGTAAGTCTATTGTCTTTGGTGGTAGTATTCGGTGAACAAGTCAAGTTGCAGCGATACTATGATTTACCTGCAACTATTTTAACTTTAGACGAACGGGTAACGATTTGATCATGAGGATGCAGTTGGAGCTGGTTGAGGCACTGTGCGGTTTTCAAAAAGTAATTCGCACTCTCGATGACCGTGATTTGGTCGTGACATGCATCCCGGGTGAAGTGACAAAGCATGGCGACGTCAAATGCGTTTTAAACGAGGGAATGCCGGTTTACAAGGATCCCTTCACGAGGGGTCGGCTCATCATTCAATTCGTCGTTAACTTCCCGAAGATTATAGACCCGGTAATGATTCCAGCCCTTGAGCAATGCTTACCTCCTAGAGAAGAAGTTATGATTCCCGACGGCGCCGAAGAATGTATGCTGACGGACTTGGACCCCGAGCAAGAATCGAGACGGCGAAACACGCGGCAAGTTTACGAGGAGGACGAGGGTGGACCGTCTCGCGTTCAGTGCGCCACTCACTAACCGAATATTAATGTTAAGAGCTCTATTTCTATTTTATTCTCTACCTCGTTTATACACCTTGCGCACCTTAACTACACCTCAAGAATTCGGTAATAATGTGGGGGGCGATAATTTTTTTTTTCGTATGAACGTGATCATCCGGCAGTGTGCTGCCAAGCGGTTTTGCTGATGAAACCATAAAAATGGTATGGCGTGAGGCGCCGTGGTGGCGTTTAGCGTATTTGACTAAATTTAAACCTGAGGTTTAGTTACTTGCAATTACTTGGCTATTACGTTACGAAATTTATTTATTCTCAATTTACAGTGGCGAAAGTTAAGTAGTTCGTTTTCTTTTTTTTTTTCTTATTTTTGTCTCTTAATTCTCAGGTAAATTCCAATTGACGCGTCATGCCATCTTTGCTGACTTGAGAGATTCCTCGGAATTGATCTGATACAACAAATAAGAGTTGAAACTATTTCACAAAAATGTAAGTGTTTTCATAACATTACCTTTCCGCGATTATAGATATTTCAAATTCTTTTTCACCTTGCGATCAAACCCGTTTCCACGATGATATATTTCTAGTTTTGCTGATTTGCAAAATATACGTAGAAATAATTTATTTAACGCTGCTAAACTAAACTTATGTATATGGCATATTGGCGTTTATAAATTGTGCATTAAGCAAATGTGACAGGAAAAATTGGAACCATTGAGCAATATTCAAATACCAGTCGATGGAGTAAATAAATGTACACCGACAGACTCTGTCAGCTTCTAGTAAGAACGTGCCAATGTTCCCCTACGCAGGTAGATATAGTAGCTCTATAGCGAAACTGATTCATTTTGAATCAAGGCTTTCTAGATTGTGATCATTTGTTGAAAATTTCACAATGACTGAAGCTATTCCTTTCTTGTTCCTTTAAATTATCACTACATGTCTCGTCGCAGGTAATAACTTGGTTAAAAAATTATCTCATTTTCGTTACTTTCGCTAGCGATAGGTGATAGTGATTGTCTCTGGTGATTGTCATACTTTGATTAGAAAATAACAATAATGATAATAACTATAAATGAATCTAGGCAAATTAATCAATGGGTTACCATATGGTGCTCGTTATTGTTTCACTGATCTATGGTAAGGATCCGTAAAATTGAATAGGAGCGTGACACGTAATACTAAATGAATGTCTCCATAATTGTTTTACGATTGAATTACATAAATGGTATACCTTGAGTGTATTGCAACTGTGATTTTTTTTTTTCTTTTTTAGACCATTTTAAACCTGGATTTAACTCGACGAGTTTTTACTGCATATTTTTTTTTTTTTTATTGTTTATCGCAACTTGAAACCGATCTTTCGCACATTCAACCGTTGTAACGGTAAGTCGTATAGTTTGTGTGCTCGGGCGTGATGTAATTCACAATACGTAATGCATAATTCGTAGGTAAATAAATTTTCCTCGAGTTTTTTTTTTTTCTGGAACGAAAGAAGATAATACTTTAGCGTAATTCCTGTGCTGAAACACCGTGAATAAAATTAATGAAAATGAAACGAAGACAAATTATTCTTGTTCTTCCAAATAAATCCCGGTTCAATCGAAGAGTCTGAAGACTATCCATCCGTGAATTCAATTGAATTCAATTTCTCGGCTTCCTGAATCTCGGCTCTGTAATGTGGGCGCTGACCACCGCGCCGTTCAGAGCGCTGTGAAATCGCTCCGTTTCGCGTCGCGTATCGATGTGAATGGGTCTTGTTACGACCGAGTTCGGCGCAGTCACGCAGCCAGGAGGGAGGGGAGGGGATACCGCGGCGTAGGTAAACCGTCGTCAGATGGCACGGGCGTAGTCCTCGATTGTTTTTGTGAAATGCATCATGGAACCATGAAAGCCGTGGTCCGTCGTCGAGACTCGAGATGCCGCAAAGGTTTCTGGGTATGCAGAGGGAGCCATATTTTTCCAATATCAGTTACGTGAAAATACAGCGGAGGGAAAGCATCTGCGGGATGGAATTTTTATTGGTATTGACGAAATAGAGTGGATTTTCAGGGTGAAAATCGTGCGCGTGTTTCGGTCTGCAGGGTCAGATTTGTCGCGCGTTGAGTGATTTTTTTTTTTTTGTTTATTATAATTAATATCGTTACGTTAGTGTTTTGTTCCACGATTAAGGTGAAGTTTTAGTGAAAACATTGGTTCGGGACCGCGCAGGTGTTGGGAAGTTGTTTCGGCGACGGGGTTAACTTAACCGTGTTTCACAGTGCGAACGCGTAACGTAGCGCGACGTAACCGTAATGTAACGGTGATGACATCGATGTCATAACAATATCAATTGGTTAACATATTTTGTGCCCTAATTATATCACGATTCTGCACGTACACTGATACGTGTATAGATGTATATACATACATATACAATATACGTATATTGTGTATTAAACCACGGTGTGTAAAGATTATACATCCGTAGTGTGCAAGTGCAGCTCCTACTGGTCAGGGTTAATAGAGTGCCAGTGCCGCTATTGGATTATTTTCGTGTGTGATGTCAACTGGATTCAGTCGTTGTCTAGTTCGTACATATGCACCAAATGCGCAATTCAGGTTACTACGCATTTTTTTTCCACTTACACCGTCGTCTTCTTCGTCTACGTTACACCGCGACACCGTCGGTCGGTACGACTTCACTCCTTTCCCTCGCGGTCTAGCATTTATAATTATTCTAAACATGCAGACAATTCGTATGCGTTTTATTTTACTATTCGGACTTTGTATCTCTTCTCCTCGACAGCAGCTGCCTGCCTGCCTGCCTGCTTGCTTGCCTGCTTGCCTGCTTGCCTGCCTGTCAGTTAGTCAGTCAGTCAGTCAGTCAGTCAGTCAGTCAGCTTCTCATCCAATGAATGACCTTGGGCATCGCCAACGCGACAACCGAGGTTTGACACAGATTCACTCGACTCGGGCCCTTGACGTAAACGCTATTTTACTCCGATTCGATTCAAATCGATTCAATTCAATTCGATTCAATTCACGTTTATTTATTTATTCATTTATTTATTTATTTATTCCCCTAGTTTAACTATGTTTCTTCCGCCCCTCCCTTCGCGGAATCGTCACTTGTAATTGTTGCACTTCACAGCTAGAAATGCATCTGGTGTAAACGGAAAAAAAATAGTAATCGTAATTTCTCAATTTTGGTTATCCCAGCAAGGATGGAGATTTTCAAGCCTTGGTGTATTCATAGAGCGTACATAATTTTCTGATATTTTTTTTTCCCTTCATTTTCTTTTTCTAATAAGTTTTCCGGTACCCAAACAAGTCGGCAACATATGGGTAGGAGGATGCAACGACGTTGACGTTGACACTGTATTTTCTGTGTTGCCAGAGGATGCCGCAGGGACTAGAGGAGTGTCGGAGGCGTGCGCTGTGTATACCAGTAATGTTGGTGGCGCGGCGCCCTGCACTGCTGGACCTGGACCATGGCCGGCAAGCCTGAGCAGATCCCGTCTCACCCTGTTCCCTCCCATCGCAACAATCAGCACCAATCGTCACTGCCAAATATACAGCAAAACAGTCTTCTAGTCTACGTTTCTGGTGATAACTTTGCCTATGCCACAGCGGTAGGTCAGAATCCTCCCGTTGGTTACCAGCAGGGATCCTACCACAATGCCTTGGTGCAATCGCAGGGACAAGTTTATCCAGCTAAAACTTACCCGGGTAAAAATATCACCAAACAAATAAATTCGATTGGAAACAATGCCCTGTCGGAACACGAAGAAGGTATCTCCAGATCTCAATCGTACTCCATTGTCGACAGAGCCAACGACGAAAACAGGCAGAGACCGATACCGATACTTGCAACCAATGGGACAGCTTACGATCAGGCAACCCTGACCAACGGTCATCGTTTGACGAGTCATGGGAACGGGACAGAGAGTAGTCTGGCGGATACGAATAGTAGTAAAAGTCCAGGACTAAGCGGCAGCGAAGAGCCGTTTGGAAAAGCGACGAGTTCTGATGAACAACGGAAAGTATTTTCTATGAGGGCGCCCCACAGGGTCAGCGGGGAGGCATGCAACGCCGCCTACCCCGTGGCACAATTGCCCGACGGGTACTTGCCGCCGGGTAAAATCGCCACATCACCAGGGGAGACGTGTTCAAGTGTCGTCAACGAAACTACTCCTATTACTTTTGTTCAGCATACCGGCGAGGAAGTTTATTCTCCAAGTAGTTTAGTGAACGACCATCGAGGCGTCGGTGTTAAGTGCGAGTTGAGTTCAAATTCGAATTCAAATTCTCTTTCGAATCAGACATTGGATTCTTGTCTGGATAATCAGATCAGCTTGGGGAGCGTCGGGCGGTGCGATTCTGTGCGATCGGATACAGCGGAATCTACTTACAGCAGCCTAAGTAGCCCCGAAAGTCAAAGCCAGTCACAAGAGTCACTGTCATTAAATTCGTGTCCACAGCAGGCTGTGAGATCATTGTTGCCGAACAACGTGCAGCATCATGTTGTGTTGAATATGAACAGTGGTGCCGTGAATCAGCAGCAACAACAAACATCTGTTTCTGTTCCTCAGGGGTGGAAGAGGATATGCACTAACGGTGTCATCATATATATCAGGTAAGGAATTTCCTGCTTTTTCTTGCTACTACTTTACTTTAAACTCATATTATTATATGAAGAAAAAATTCATGAGAGTAGTAAAAAATAATTTTGGGACTGATACACTCCTCGTTTGACAGCAAGTGAAACAAAATCCCTGACACGTACGATATACTGTTATTAGAATAATGCGGTTGATTTGCAGATATTACTTGATTACTGATAGATTTAATAATGTTGACAACTATTCTAGCTCTGTTTAACGATTCGAAGTCTCGTTTTATCGAAGAGTATTTAAAAACTCTGTCGTCGTAGGCGCACATGTGGCGGGTTCATCCGATCCGATTAGGTGCTGGGGGAGCCTTAATTGGGATTTCCGGGTTTTCGGTCGTGTCTCTGCAACCGCCTGCCTTAATTACTCGATTTTTTTGCTACGAGTATTGGTACAAATATCATGCTGAAATGTTGAAACTGATTTGCGCAGGTTTCGGATCGGAAGATTTGATTTTTTCTTAGTTTTTTCTGAATTTCAATCGATAATTTCGTCCACTGGGGATGACTGTGAAAAAGTTCGAGAAATGAACATGTAATGCAACTTTTAACTCACAAATTGTCGGAAACAATTCACCCTCACTTTTTACCGTCTTTTCCCCTCTTTCTTCGGTCCTGGCTCACCTTACCCTCTGCTTTCTTTTTTCTTGTTGCATCACTTTAGTCATCTACATCTTTAAACCGTTCTTTATAACAAATGTTATTCGGTCAATAACTCAAATATTTTTCGATGCTTAGCTGTCGTTATGTTTTTTGTCATCGAGGAAAGAAATTTTATTTCTGTATGTATGTATAATTATCATTAGGGTCGTTGACATGCTTATGTATAGGAATAGAATAGAAGCTCCAGTATAGTGTGTGAGATAATGTTATACATAATTATATACACATGTATACATAGTTTCTTTATTTCGATGTCTGAGGTCGGGTCACCATTCGTTCGTTAACTTTGGGGAAAGCGGAAAATTTCTGGCAGAGGCGCAACTCTCACACGTCGTATGGTGGCCACATATATAACTCATGCTGAAAATCTTAGGAAAATTTTCGTGGCGAAACATGACGTCACATCCGTTCCGGTTGAGCGAACCGCGTCGACGATTCTCCATCGTCACAACTCGGTGGCAAACGTACCCGGCGGCGGGTCGGTGGTGGTGTATTTTTTCCGAGGGTAAGAAGTCACGCTTTAAAAGGCTACACAGGATTTAAAGACCTGAGACCTGCGGTCAAAGAATCGGGGAATTCCCCTGCCTGCCTCTCCTTGTCGTGTTAGGGACCCTCCGTATCCCTCCGAAAGTGGTCGTCGTCGTCGTCGACGCACTCTGAGAAGGAGAAACGGAGCCACGCTAGGCTTACAGAGCTAGGGTCTCTGTGCAAAGAATACGTGCTGTACAAAGGGTTCCGGCGATGGAGAGAAGATGAGAAGAGAAGGAAAGTCGCCTTTGCTCACAGCTGACCTTCGTAAATTAGAATCCTACAGTAGAAGTCAGTGGAGAAGAATCTCCTCCTTTTCCTCGGTTACTCGGTTTTCCCATAAATTTTTGTGTCTACCTACATGGATAGTGCGAGTCAGGTAAAGTGCAAAAGGTAGCGAGGAAGGGGACTGGTCGTGCGGGTAGGCGTAGCGTTCATTCGGTCCACGTATACCTAAGACATATTACACGGAGAAGCGGAAAATTTTACCCTGATTCTTCTCACCGAAGATGATGCGAGAGAAGGACAAGAGAAGTCCGACATTGGGTGAAACTCTTCATGGGTATTTGCGGTGACTTTGAATCTGACCGTTCCATTCCTGGCAGTTCTCTTTAGACCCTCTTACCGCCTTTTTTGCCTTTATTTCGGGTCCGTCCACCGATTCTTTGATTTACAACTGCTGCCGCAGCTCGTGAATGTGGCGTAGAGGAGAATCCTCACAGCGATAGGTACGCCTAGTGCGTATTATTCGAGATTCACTAGTGGTGTGTGTGTGTGTGTGACCCATGTGCGTATTGCCCGTCAGGGGTGCCTATGTGGGTTACCTGGTGAAACTTGGATGGGAATTTCGTGTATGAATACGCAACATTAACGTAGTTTTTTATGATTGAATCGTACGCAATTAGCTTGAAACGTATGTACGACCACGACGAAGGCAGGACTGCACCGTTGGCTCTGGTTTTGGCCGTATAGGATCCGTCCAGATACTGTGTAGCTTTATTTTGAAAAATTTTGAATCTCCCCACCCAGAAAGGCACGTGCTTCAAAGAGAAAAATTTTTTTTAGACAGTACAAAATTTATATTATTCTACGAGACCCGAAGAAACAAATGACGCCCCCTTTTTCAAGTGTATCTATTTATTACGGAAGCACGACATTGAAACTCGTAACTGCAAATGAGATAGTATTACGCGCGGAAAAATGAGTCCAAATACATCAATTGTAAAATCACGTATCGCAGACTAACAATAAGATCCCCCCACCCTCATACTAGCTACGTGGCTTATGCAGGACAGTCTAATAGCAAGCAGCCTCGTAACTGCAGACGAACACGTTATAAAAAACGTCTGCAATTTTTACCCTATTATTATATTATACGTGCATTGATTTCGGCGTCCGTCTATGGTGTCGAAATCTATCGAGCATAATTATACGGTGTGTAGGATATAATCCATCTATCACCACCGTTGTCCTTCTTATTCTGAAATCTTCAACTTTTAGCATTGATTATTATTAAATGACTCTTTCGGTTGCATCATTGAATATGTTCGTACGTTTTTATATTCTTCGTCATCTCTGCGGTCATGTCCGTCCATCATGTTGTGTCAAGTGAATCGTGTTTCCGGACGGTTTAACATTGCCGAATAAAAGAAAAGAAAATGTATTTTGAAGGATAGGTCGACGTAGACGGAGATTACACGGATTGTTTTGAGATAGACGTTTATTAAAATTAAAACTTGACGCGTTTATGCTACAGACCCAACGGTTGCTCGGGAGGAGGGACTGTCCTCTGTTCTTCATTACTCCTGTCTACCTCAACGTTCATTCTACTATGCAGAGGGCACCACGAATCAATAAACCTTACAGATTTTTTTTTTGTAAACTCTCTGGAACACAAGTCGATTATTTTTATTAATATGGTGATTGATAATTTAGCGCACAAAGGGTGAAGATAGAACAAAAAACGTTCCATTCGCCAGTATATGGGAAATTTCGTATGGTTTTTAAAATCCCACCTGAATTGTAGTTACCCAGCGTTGATTATCTCTCGTTCTCGCATCATCGCATATTATTATCATCATCGGTACCGTTGTTATTGTCAGGATGTATAACTATTACTCTGTGTGTCGAAGTAGGTATATAATATGGAAACGTCGGCGGCGGCGGTCGTTGATTCTTTCCATCTTTTCATACAATAGTAGTCGAACTGCCACTTCGTCGATAGGAGACGACACGTGAGGTGACGTAACGTAGCGTTGGTTGGTTGGTCGGAGAAGGAGAAGGCGAGGATTGTGCAATTCGAGTGAGGAACGTAAGAATGAAAAAAAAATAAATAACAAATAAAACGAAAGAAAGAAAAAAAATTGGACAAAGTAAGGCTCTCGGCGTACACGTGCAGAGAGGCAGCAGCAGCAGCAGCAGCTTGGAATCTTTCGCTACTCTGAGTTTATCAAACGACGACGATGCGAGAGCGAGTAAGAAACCGAGATAGATCGGTACGTTGTATATGTTACATATGTGTGTGTGTGTGTGTGATGTGCTGTTGCGTTGCGTAATAACGAACAAACGACGCGACGAGCAGCCAGCCGGTCGTGTATACATATAACGATTACGCAAATGTGATAATTAATTACCAGTGTTTCCCTTCCTCCCTTCCCCCGGCGCTGCTTACCGCCCCACTGCCGCTTAATAACTCGCGTTAAATAATTCGCTAAACACGCGAAATAAATACTGCACCAGCCCTTGTAATGTATGCATGTGTGGCATGTATGTATGTGACATGATCGTGGCGAGACTGCTTGCCGCAATAAACAGCGCGAGTGCGAATGCGCATCATCGTCGCGTGTCGTCCGATCCGCGACGTTGAAAGAAAACACTTTGTAGGCATCGCGTGTATGTGCGTGTGCATGTTTACAGGTTGTTACGTTGAAACTATCTATAGTTTGTAATATACGGGTAGTAGGTAGGTAAATAGACTAATGTATGTGTCATTTGCAATACTGTCGTATAGGGGAACGTGGGGAACAATGGACCCCTTTAAAAATTTTGACAAAAAAAAAAAGCAATTTTTTTTACACTTCGAGATATTATTAGAGGTTGGTTTAATATGCGTTAAATTGAAGTATGCAACATTCTTTTAGGACAAGAAAACATATTTTTAAAGATTTATTAACAATGATATTTTAGACAAAGGTCATTTGCTCCAGAATATACATTTTTTTGGTCGTACATATTGATAGATAATCAATGATTCATTCAATTCAGGTAGAATTAAAGGATGCTGAGTCATGAAAAAAAATTAAAGAAATTTTTCTCATTTTTTGGAGGGGGACCGTTCGTGCCCTAGATTTTTCCCCCCCTCAAATCATGGCGATATAACGATCAATTTATTCGTTATAGATCGAAACAACTTGTACCCGGTGTTTAAAAGTCACAAAAATAATCAGCGGCTTAGGGGGTCAGTCGTGGTGCTCGACGTTCCCCTTCGTGTTCTTTGCAATGCATTCATCTGATATTGAATGATTAACGCGATTTTAGAATCCGTATCACATCCTTGGTTTGGTTCTTAGCTCTAGTTATAATTACACTTTTAGATTTCTACTTTTTTCTCGTGAGTGGACGGGACTTGATCTGTTTTAACGAATTTTAAAATCCATCGAAATAGTTGAATTATAGAAGTCGAGAGTGAAAAGGCAGAAAACAGAAAGCATGGAAATGCAAAATATATGAGAATCTTCGAGATTCCGACGGTTCCATATTTTGGCTCGCCATTCTCTTTCATCTTTCTACATTTTCACTTTTGCGCATTGGGACTTTCTTCTACATTCTGAATTTCTATGAAATAGATTTCTGCGTAATTAAAAATTCGATATATAACGTGCATAATAATATACAGATATTTCTTTTCATTCAGCTGTAGCGTGATGTCGGAATTTATTCGCAACACTGGGCTCGGAGTGAGTTATTTATAGGCAACGAGACAGAAGCGAATAGCGAACGGCAATGGTTGATAGCTATATTTGTTCAGGGATAATCGTTATCGTGAATTTAGACGCAAATCAGCTTTCTCGATCTCGTTCGTTTGAGAACAAGATTTATTATTTTTACCGTTTGAATATTACGACGTGACGGATTGTTCAGTAGGGAGCAGCAGCAACAACAACACTGGATAATGTGTCGAATCGCTGTGTCGGATCTCTTTCAGGTCTTACGAAATATGTATGACGATTTTTATACTTCTCATGCATGTATACAAGGGACCCAAGACGAACGCAATTTGGTGTGTGTGTCCAAAAATTAATCGAACACGACTCGATTGAATCGGTAAAAATTAATCGATTATTTCCTATTTTTTTTAAACGGTGCATATAAAACCAAAATGTCTTAATATCGGAAGAGTTTTTTGATAACTTATAGTTTCATTCAAAATATTTTTCAATTTCGGATGAACAATACTGATTTATCATTCACTTCAAATAGTTACTTAGCAAGTAACACAGTGATAATAATTGATACTTTAATGAGCTAAATTGATATGACATTGCGTCGATCATGGGAGTAAAAAACAAAAACCGTTTGAGAGGAAAAATAATTGAGTCGGTCGAATAATCGAGTTTGAAAATAATCGATTATCCTCAATTAATCGAGAAAAAATAATGAATTTAATCGAAAATCGATTATTTTTGGTGATTCTTAGCGTGTATGTTCCTTTTTCTCCCAGTTATGCAAAAATTCTTTGGATCATTGTAAAACCTTTTTCAATAGAAATCGGCATTTCATGTACCAGGCTATGAGCAGGTTGACATTTACTTTGGCGCGTCGACTTGCGACACCGTTGGTTGGCGCAGACGGTTTCGTACCGGTCCGCAAATCCGGCGGTCGCGAGTTCGAGTCCCGCGTCGAGTAATAACAAAAATCAATTTACGAAGTTTTGTTCCACTTGAAACGAGAAGAGATATCGACATTTGCAATTGTATCAAATGTCGCGTAAATGAATAAAGAAATAATATGAGCGCCCGATGATGACACGGATAAAACCTTTCAAAGGCTTCGTTTGGCCAGAGACAATCTAGCAGAAGAGGCCCACGAGCTGGGTACCTAGTTACCGCGTCGTTGTTAGCCTCGGGAAGGTCTGAGACAAGGTCGTTAAACGCTCCAGCAGGGCGACCCCGGCGTCTCGGGGTGCGGGGGAACCAGAAAAAGCGACGGGGGGCGAAGCGTTGCCTGGGAAGCTGGCGTCGTATTCGCAGCCGAGGCAAATTTCGCCCCTCTGTCGATGGAATTTACCCCCGTGACCGGCAATTTTAGTACAATCCGCAAGCCCCGCTCGAAAGGCGGGGAACTCAATTCAGACTAATCTGTCTCTGGCCGTACAATGACGAGTGCTGCTCTGAGAGCTTTTTTAAACTTTCCATTTCTCTGTTTTCAGAGAAAAAAGAAAGTTATTTTGATCACACCGAAAATGAAATTTTTATATTTCATTAGATCTCGACGTTTCTACGTACGTATATGATAAATTTTTTTGTTCGTCGATATCTCGAGAAGAAGTTACCGGATTTCAATGATTTTTGTCTCGATCGACGCGGCTTTTCCAAACTTAGAATTGATTAGATTTTGGCTTCGATCGGTTCCGTACTTTTTCAATTATTCAAATAATAAAATTTCAAAAAATCAAATAAAAATGATGATATCTTGAGAATGGACGGATGGATTTGAATGAAAATTCGTACTGCGAGGTTTTTTAGGTCACTTATTACGCATCTAAGGTTAAATTTGCGAAATTTACATTTGGCGCATTCAATAAGCTGGAAAAAAAACTAAAAACATTTGAATTTTGAAGAAAATTTGTTACTCACCGGTTTGTTACGTGGCTGATAACGAATCTGAAGTCAAATTGCGAAATCCAAAATGGCGATCCAATATGGTAGTAAATTCTAAAAATATTCCGATTTTGGTAAAGATTGGTAGGCAGAAGTTTTTTGGGTCACCGATAACGAATCCAAGGTCAGACTTTCTAATTTGTAATATTGGATTCATTGTAGTGGTAAAAAATAAAAAAATCGTCATTTTCATGCAACATGGTATCCGAGGGCTTTAAAATCGTTGACCACGAATCTGAATTTGTAACTCGAAATTCGAATTGGATATTGTTATTTGTTTTTTATATAAACTTGGACTCTGCGGTTTGAGAAACGAAAGTTCGAGGGCTGGCTCATGGCCAGTTTAAAACTGCTTGTTTTAAAATCATTCACTCTCATATCCCACCTGCAGCTATTTACTTGTTCATCCGTTCTTTTTATCTCACTCTTTTAATTCATCTGATTTTTAACCGTATTCCGGAGAATTCGTTTATTCACATTTTTCATTTTCACATGTAAAATTAAACACTTTGGATAGATAGGAAGGAAGTCCTTATTAATTGCATTCTGGGAATCGCGAGGAATAACTTTTAGCCTCGTAAACGGAACTAAGTCACTCTCTCTCTCTCTCTGTCTCTGTCTCTCCCTTTCTCAGATGCTAACAAACGTGTGTGGTAATTAGTTAGCTTAATTATCATTGTACACCACGGCGGTCCCGCCGTCTTCTCTTCCACGTGCAATTACATATTAAATTAACAGCCAAGGCAGCAGCCGTTCCTTCCGTTGAGGAAAGCATCAAACTGCTGTTGTTTCTAAGCTGTCTACTTTTGTTATCTAACAACGCGCATAAGGCGGGGACCCCATTTACGAACTTAAACATGCGGTGGCACCCTCCGATATATACACGCGCAGGTACGCACGTCTTGCGGTTAAACCCGGGTCGCATGCCGCTCCTTTGCTTTTTCTCTCTACATATGTCCTTTAGTTAGTACGCAGCGAGAGCGAGAACGACCCGGATCGAGACGGTGAGATAATTGTACCGAATTAACCGCAGAATTTTGTGCAAAACTTTTTACGAGACAACTCGCTTCGTTTCAAGACCCCTTTATCTTCTCCTTTTCCCTATAAGTATACCTACTGTATCGTACTACGAAACAGACGATAATTCAAACTGGTCAGGCTATACGTGAATCAATTTCTCAGCTTCTGTTTACCTGCCTGTATACGTGATGTAGATTTGTGAAAACTGGAACGGACGATAACGCAACTCCGCATAAATAGTAAAAGCTTTTCAATTTGACGTTACTTACGTTAATGCCGATACAGTCCATTCTGCCGACTGACTGACAATGTGGGGCGACATGTTGATTAGTTTGTTGTTTTTTGTTTTGGCACATTAAACCGTTCTCTGAGCCAAACATCGTCCCTCGTAAAGTTTCATTTACGCAGTTCTAGCGAACCTTACTATATAAATATTCGTTTTGCGATCAAGCTTGCGATCATCCCCCGCTCCCTTCAATTATGTTGCGGCGACAGGCTCAGCAAATATAAATTACGAGCCGCTTGATCTTGCATCCAATAACTCATGGAAGCTAGGAAATTCAACCACGTCGGACCGCGGGATATTTCATCATTGATAGTTTCAATGCGGCGCCAGAATACTGGCAAGCCGTACGATGAGGGGTAGTTTGATTCAAATGTCGCGTCATTTTCACCTCTCATTTGTTGCCAGTGCACCCTGTATTACAGAGGGAGACCCACCGCGCTGTAAGATAATCGGCTAATAATTGTACAGTCGTGATACGCGGCCCGGTAGCGGCACGTGAGCCTTTCACTATATGCACAGATCAGATTATGCACGGTACATATTATACGTATCTAAATGTCGTGTCCACGTCGTGTGTCTATGTGTGCTTGTTTTCCGGCGTTGTTACGTACATACAACTCCCTGCGTGTATGAATGTGCGCGCGGTGTTTGCTAACCGAAGAGATAGCATCGGAATGACACGCGCGCGCGACGCAAGTGCATAAACATTTTCTGACTAAACAATGACATAATACAAACAAAGGAAGCCATCTATACACGTGTGCGTGCCTGTTTTCTGTGATGTGTAGCGTATTGTATGTAGACAGTATCATGTACGTACACGCGGCGCGATGACACACACATCACCCGACATTTGACAACGAACAGCTGACCCGGGCTACCGGAATTATTCTTATAATCGCGTATCGCTGGAAGTTGAATATTTGTCCGCAGTTTTCTTATCATCTTTTATATATATATATATACAATTCTCTTTTTGAATTGTTTTTTTTTTTTTTTTTGCCAAACTTCAGTTCCAACACAATCACCTAAATTTTTTGCATACATGCTATACGACTGCCAAACAACAGTGACGCGGCTGTTAGGATTTGTTGGAGATGATATGTGTTTTTATTTATTAAAACGAATACGACATATAAATATATCTTGTGATAGTTTTTTCCTCACACTCTGTTTCATGCGGGTACAAAACTATGGCTTTTTTGTTTATCCTGTTTTCATCATCATCACTGACTGAAAGGTATTTTTGTCGCGGATTCGATGCAGCTTCTCTTTTCCCTTTCTCTAATATTCCTCATTTTACCTCACCTTTGTGCGGCGTACTATACGATATCCATGTCCATTATGAATGAAGAAAATTACAATTCTGTGGAACACGTTACACTGAGAAAAAGCATTCGCTGATTTCGGCAAATATTATTTCATTCGAGTAAATCGTGCCTTTGTACAGTCCTAAACAAACATTTGCTTGATTTGAGTAAATATTAATGTAATCTAGACAACGTGATCGTTTTGTATCAAATTAAAACTTGTTTCAAACAAGCAAATATTCAATAAAAATAAAAAAATTAAATTAAAAAAAAAAACTGCAGGCTTAACATCTTACAAAAAAACTTTCGAAGCGATCAAACAACTAGACCAGGGGATCGACAAGATTTAAAAATTTAATATCGGCTGTAAATAAACAAAACTGAAGTTTTTATTGTATTCAGGCAATTGCAACTTATGAGACACGCTACCTATATGACGACTATTGATAATTAGTTTTACGCCGAAGTAGACGCACCATCAATTCTTCATCAGTATTGCGGTTTTTTTAGCTGAATCAAACAATTCACTACGGTACTCGAACCGAATCCGACTTTTGTTAAATATAATATCGTTTATTTGATTCAATAACACGTTGTTTCATTCAATCGGTACCCTCACCTAAATCATATACTAAACAACCCCATTATCAAGTTTACTCAACTACAATATTGGATTTGCCAAATGTACTTTCGTTCATTAAATTCGAGTACAAATTGACGATACGAATTTAATTTAATTGAAAAAATGATGCATTCTTTCGAGAAAATCTCACCAGCAATTGTATAAATGAATATTTATTTGATTGAAAAATATTCAGAACTTGGATTGATAAAGTCTGAAATGAACTTTCGGCACAATTCACTTGAACCCCTATAAATTTACTGTCAAATAAACATGTCGGCTTAAATTGAGGAAGTTTTTTTTCTCCGTGTTACTATAGATAAATTGTTTTACCAGTGATGCTTATTGTCGCGAGTATCCCGAGACGCATTATATAAGTGGCGTTAAAAATGATTTTCTCAACTGGACGCCGGCGGCGGCGTCGTCGTTTGATTGTGTTCAAGATCCGTTCACCGTCCGTCGCAACGTAATCCGATCCGGTTGTGTTGCCATTTACGGAACCGTCGCGCGTCGGCCCGTTTCAACCAGCAGCCTTCAAGGGGTGTGACTTGCTTTTTTTTTCTCTCCTCTCTCACAATCAGCTTTAATAAAACTCTTGATTTTCTTCCTTGCGTCTCGCCTTTCTCCTTTTACGAAAAGGAAAAAGCGTGTCTCCTTATTATTCTCGGCTATTAATAATAAGAATCAGGTATCTTCTGATTGCTCGTCATTTGATCGATCGTATAACAGCCGCGCTCGCAAATCGTTTCAGGGTTTATCGATTAATCGAACCACCTCGTTCCATTTCGTTCATCGCTCCATTGCAATATTAATAACAGGGCAATACGGGGAAAAGGCCGCTGCATGTCATCGTCTCTTCGGGAACGGATATTGATAAAACTTTGACAAACAGGCAGCGGTGTTGAATTCTCTCGTGTGTAATTTGTATAACCAGCTCTTATTTCACAGTAACCCGGTGCATTATTTAGGGCAGTCCTATAATGTATGTTTACCTTTGATACCTGTAAGGGATATATTATGTCCAACGGGTAAACCGACAAGAACAAGGACGAGGAACTCACGACATTAGTGAATAAATTCATCGATTAAGGGAAAATGAACGGCATTATATATTTCATTCAATTACAATTAATAAGATGAAATATTCTCAGCAAGATGGCCACGTACCTATTAAACTTGGACAGCCTGGAAATGTCGGGGTATTTTGAATTTGGTTATGAAAAAAACTGAAAATATCAGTTTTCTATCATGGGAATTAGAAATGAATTATTGACGTGAGGAGTTTACTTTTTTTCGCTAAGAAAAGGAAATTGGCTTGAACTGACTTTTTTGCATATATAATATTTTTCTTCAATTCAAGTTGAATTTGAACCGAATATAGAGTTGATGAGCCGAACGATTTAGGTCTTAGTAACTTACTAGAATTGGGAAAATGACGGGAAAAGCTAGGTCTTAGGTCCTGGAAAACTTGGAAATGTAATGAAATTATTTTTCCCTCAAATTTGCGGCCACCCTGCAGTGTGCAAATTCGCTCTCTTGTCTCACTTCTCTCTTTCTTCACCTCACCCACTTGACCGTTTTATTGCTTTTCCTACCTGCATTCCGTCCTCATGTATTTGGGGGATGCGGTTGGGGAAGTTTACACAGGCGGCGCGTGGCGTCTGGCGTTTTTGCATTCTTGCATTCTCAGGGCGACTCCGACAACATTGCAGGCTGGGAACTATCAGAATGGTCTGTAGACAAGGAGGAGAGGTATCGCTTATCGGCTTTCTCTTCCTCCAGCTCTTTATACTATTTTTATTGCACCACTTAGGCCTGGCAAGTGTTCGTTTGATGTAACAGATTGTTCGAGCTCTGCAGTAATTACGATGCACCTATAGGTGATATGACACTTGTGCATATATTTACATTCACGAAGATCGGTCCTAATTATTATGTCGTTTACTTGCGCTATGTCGTAATTGAGGCACAAGACACTTGTTAGTACCGTCTATAGATAATGTACATTTTTTTTTTTTTGAAAAATCTTGGAATGGAAGGAAAGAAAATTAGCTAGAACTGAATGATAATCAAAAAAAAAAAAATAATGATTTAGATTTGGAAAAAGTCATACCAAATGCACATTTATAATTCGAGTAGTACAAAGTGTGGATGTATACGCATAGTGTATACCGCACAATATACGCTGAATGAAATATCCTGGAATTCGGAGATGATGAAACTCGGTTCCCTCTTTTCTTTGGTATTCTATGTTTCTTTTTCCGTTTTACTCTCTCCCTCTCTCTCTTTATTCTTCTCCAACTCCGCAAAGGGACGATGAATGGATTTCTTGCCGCTCGTGTACTCGCTTCGTTTCGACTTCGTTTCTTTTTTTTTCTCCTTCCTTTCACCTCCTTGCACTCAGCGCCCTTGTATCCTGCTTTGTACGAAGTAGGATGAAATTCGACTCTGACAAGGACGACGAGTAAAGTGAAAATACTCGAGGGACGTTTTTCTCCAGTTTTTCTTTCGCTGTAATACCCAAGTATACATATATGTATATTACATGTACCATAATAGATGAAATGTAAACACCTTAGTGGCTGTCCCTTTATAAATCCCTCTACAACTTACGCATTTCTTTCCCCCGCTGTGGTTAGTGGCGAAGAAGTTTTACGACATTTTCTCTTTCACATTTTAGTAGTTTGAGGAAAAAGTAATTTTAGCATCTTTTTTCGTTGTTCATCTGAAACAAAGTTGAAGCAGATACCTACAACAGATTGACACAAAGTACTGTTTGACGTCACCCATGCCAAAGTTCATGTATCAATATGTGTCGAGAACAGCGAAATTCAATTGTATGCAACTTTAGCAGTCATGAGTTAGTTTTAACGGAAATGAAAAAATTTATTTAATGCACTTACGAAACGTAGAAATTTTTTTATCGTAATAAGTCCTCTATTCGAGACTTCCGTAATAGGTATAATTTTAGCGTGAAACGCGTCCAAACAATTATCTAACGATTCCGAAATTCTGTCTTGGGCGCGACTCACCGGAATTATCAACTCCTTACCTCGAATCGTTTCTCGTCAGCTCCTCCGATCAGCTTGCGGAGCTGGTTAATGTGGTTTTTTTCTTGTTCCTTCCTATTTGCGTCGCGTTCTGTATACTTCTGCCACTACGATTTACATGCGGACAGGGAAAATTCAATTTCCCTGGAGAGTGCGCGATCAAAACCTAGCTTGTGCAGAGGAAAATGTTTTCTAAATGTACACACGTGTATAAACCTGTGTATGTACTTTATACACTTGTATATCAGAGTCGAAATCGAGACGAGCTGAATCGTGAATAAATTTCCATACCTCTGGAACACGTTTTTAGAACCTACGTCCTGAGAAGATAGGGGAGAAAAATGAAGATACGCTTCAGCTGGTTGTCAATACTAACGATAGTCGGGGTCTGTTTTCCGCCTCGTAATTTTTTCGTCGCCTGGGTGTAGAATTGTCGTTTTTCATCAACTGTTTGTGGACGAAACTGCAATAAGTATATACGATTAACGGTACCAGGTATATATGGCATATAATCCGAAAACCAGTATGATATTCAAATTTGTCTCTAGGGTGATTACAATATATATGTATTATGGTGGTCTTTAAAAAGGTCATTTTTGAATTTCAACCATCTCATCACCCAAATTGACTCGAAATTATTCAAATATAATTCCCTGATTTTTTCAGATTCTTATCTCAACTCCTACCCGTGCCGCCAGAGGGTCGATTTCCCATTTTTAACCCTTTTCAAGAGAACAGTAAATGTGCCGAACGGATTTCGCTGAAATTTGATACAGGAGGGTTACTTGGATCGCTGATTACGAATCTGGATTCAAAACTTTGAAATTCAAAATAGCGGATTTAGTAGAATAGTTTGTCCGCGAGCAAACATACCAAAAGGGAAAGTCACTTGGTATCGTTATATTGAATCCGTTATTTTCAATTTCCAAATTTCGAATCCAGATTCGTGATCAGCGACCCAAGAAATCCGTTTGGTAGATTTAACTTTCCTTCGAAAAGGGTTAAATGGGGAAATCACTATAATTAATGTTTTGTTTGAAGCGCTAATCGTCAGCGTATCGTTGTTGAAGATTTCCTTAAAAACAAGGAAGAATGTTAGAATTCTTCCCTTTAATCAATGATGCGAAACAAACAACCACCTTTGACAGGTTGAGCCTAAACCCACCGGCTTGCACGAGAAGTTTGTAGTTCGAAACTCTCGTCAGCTGCTACGTTGGCTTGTTATACCTACTACCTACACGGGGTTATACGGCGGAGCGATGGTGGCGGAGGGCCGGTTAGCGGTGAATATTTAAACTGGTCGTCGCGCTAGTGAATCACCATGTATATCGTCATGTACAAACTGGATAGGAGATCATTCCTTTTCGCTGGCCCCCTATTTCTCATCTCCTGCGAAACCATGCCAGCCAGACCAGGGAAGCACGAGAGAAGTCGTCTCTGCACGGCTTGCCGGCCTCAGTGTTTCCTCAAGTATCGCGTGTTGTACGATGCGCCGGGGTGAGTGATGTCTCCGTAGGGTGAAGAGGATAGCCCTCCGTTTCATCCATCCCCTCCTTTTTGCAGATACGCGAAACGTCAATATTCTCAAGTATTCTTCTCCCTCTCCCTTTCCCTCTCCCTCTACCGGTTCTGCCACGACGCGTCCTTCAGTTTTCTGTAGAAGCCTCAGCCCAGAGCCCTCCGGGTTTGGTTACGTTGTTACAAAAACATGTGCCACTTGGGACCCACGTGGCCTCCCGGCGAGGAGGCCCTCGACTAAGGCCGCAACAAGGCGTCGTTTATGTACTTTGTACCTTTCGCCGCAGTGAGACGACCCGGAGACCTACCTTCTCTACATAAATGCTAATCCGCGTTGTTGTCGTCGCCGCAACGGCGGAACTTGAGGATTTGTATCTTCTTGTGACGCAGATGTGGTGCACTTGTACACATCTTGTGTCTGGAATATAATACGCAATGTGCACCTAATATGGGAATAGCAACTTGCATGTTCTTCGTCGGTATTTGTTGTTGCTACATTTTTCCAGTCCTCTTCAGCGTCGATAAAATTACTCACTCTTCTTGCGCGGCTGGTTTTGTAACATGGATGATAATTAATCGGATCTCGATTATTTTCGGTGATGAAAAATGACAGTTACGTGACGTAGTAGGAGAGCTGAAAGATGGTAGAAAGCAGTCTCTTTGGATCGTCGAAGCGTGACCATCTAGGTAGATGGTCGTAGCCTGGGCCGATGTTGCTTTTGTGGCAAACCAGTTACAGCGGCACTTCATTATCTCGAAACATGCCTTGATGAAAGAACATGGCAGAGTTTTCCCCACCCGCAGTGTTCCAAGTCTTTCTTCTCCATCGTATTTATTATGTCCATCGCTTTAGGATAATTGTGTTTTACTGCCAATATTTCTCTACGTATTTCTTTCAAAGATTCCAAACTATAAGGTGTGTAGTACATAGTATAGAGTATCGATGTGCAGCAACGCGCCTATGTCCCGATGAATTTTCTTCATGCACCATTCAGGAAGGTCCGTTTTCAATCCGTGTCGTACGTCAATGTAATTTTGTGTACGATGTCGGATACATCCACATCTCGTACGTACCGTGGATCTCTGACGAGGAAGGTATCCCAGGTTGATCTATGCGGTTTAATTTCTTTTGTCATATGCTGTAGTAGACTGAAAACTAAGCGAAACGTCTCTTTTTTTTAACTGGCATTGAACACTTTGCGGGGGTGAAACCACCCTCCAAAGTGAGGCATGTCAAGGGGCGATTTGGCAGTTTCACCCCAAGAACATAATATTTTTTAACCAATCCAACTTGGAAAAGTTTTCTCGTAACGAGAAATGAAAAATGTAATTTCCCAATTTAAAAGAAGAAAAAAACTGTCAAATCGCTCCTTGACGTGTCTCACTTTGGAGGGTGGTTTCACTCCCTTAAAGTGTATAATGGCACGTAAAAAAAAATACGTGTCGCTTAGTTTGTCTGCTATAACATATTACAAGAGAAATCAAATCGGAGTGATCGATACCTGGGATATACGTTCCTTGCGAGTGTGGTTCAAACGCCGTTCACGTGCTTATCGAGTAGAGTTGAGGGGCTATAAGCATTGGAATCGACATACCTATTATACAACATTAAATCTATACATCTTCTGCGCTTGTATCACTCACAGACAGGTTCGTTTGTACGTGTGTATGCAAATGAGAATGATGATGCAATCGAAAGCATGTTTATAATAATTCGTTGTTATCAGAGGGCGACGACGTTTTTCCGCAGGCCATGCGTGTCGCAGTTGTGTTGTTAAATATTGACGTAATTCTAACAGGAAATGATTAACTTTCCATCCCCCGTTTCGTTGTCGTCGGCTTCAGTGATCGGCCTTGAATGATTTTTGCCGCCCGACAGTTGTGACGAAAGTCGGGAGAGAGTTTTTACACCAACTATTTGCGAAGCACTCTCGTTCTCACTCACTTATCACCGCGTGTACTTGTTACTGTTGATCGTCGACCAGCAAGTTGATCATCGCCTCTCAGGGTGGCGAAAGACCGGCTATAATCAGGGAATTGTGATGGAAAAATTTACTTTAAACTTTAGCTCTGTTTCGTAAATTCAGTTAAGCTGCCTTTCGGAAGTGGTACATTGCTCAGTTTCCAATTATTTGTGTAAACAGAAGCAATACTATATATTATTTGGCTTTAAATTTATATATTCAAACAATATTGTCGCCACCCTGCCTTTTCACCGCGCATCTCTCGCTTCTATTGGGAGAAAATGAAACTAGTCTCCCCGAAATGTCGGGAGCTTTACCAATGCAGGGCACCGAGATAAGTGTACCAGGTATCGACCCTGTCCCAATTATAGACTTTTTCGCAGAAGTACACAATTTGTGCCATAAATTTATTATTTTGCCAAATAAAAGGGTCAATAACTGGTGCACCTACCTTATGTGCTCTACTTTTAGGGTGCGTGGCGATCAGGAATCGGTATTGCATCGGTACGCGTCTGTATAGCGTTAGACCGGAAATGATGATAGGTCCAAGGATGGTCGGCGGTCTGCCGTACGTGCAAAATTGAGAATCCACAGCGCGATCCTCTTCTACCTGTATATTTCCTTGTTTCGTTCGCCCGTTCCAGCAAGCAGGAAGATCGCGCGAAAGCAGTACTGCCCTCGTAAATGCGGCAACTAAATATCATTAACTCCGTATTATCATGCTTGTTTACGACTTCGGTTCTCTCCAGTACCGGCAGCTTACCCTTGGCCATTAGCCTCATGCTAGAAACCTGGCAGCAATCTTTGCAGCGCGTCCGCGTGGTTTTCATGCTTTTTACAGCCCGAGGTATACGTCTGCAGTATTTCACCTACCTCTGTGCTTCTCTCTCATTTTCTTACCAGCTAGTAGTATTTCTGTTTCTATTTCTCTCTCTCTCTCTCTCTCTCTCTTTCTCTCTTTATCCTACCTTTCAGGAGCTTATCGCTCGCCGCTGGACTGAAATTATCAGGAAGTCGGTGTAAACTGTAAAGAGATTTGAAAATTGCTACTGCGCGAGAATCCGTTGCGCAGACTCTCGAGTAAAGGTGTTTATACCTACGCAGGTGTAATAAAGAGATAAATTTTACAATCCGCGAAAGAAATAGTATTTTTTGTTATATATACGGCTTCATGATTGCAGGTAGCGGTTTGTTCGGTTTCTTCCTTTTTCGTTCTGGTTTTGCGGTTTCTTCGTCTATACATAGTATAGTCTCTTACCTACCGACCGTTTGCAGGGGGAAATTAATGTCACTTATCCCAGCAGCAGTTTTACTCCGGGGTTCGCGCTGCTTTTGTCACGTCTCCCTCCGTCCCCCTTCCTCTTTCTTACTTCCAGCTTCTCGTCCGAGGCCCGCTTAGTCTCGCGTCGCCTCGCCTCGCCTTGTCTTGTCTTGTCTCGGCTCTATCTCGTTTTCTCTGGGGTCAGTGTCGCCTCGGTGACCTTTTCTCGTGTCCTCGCCACTGACGGCGGCCCCTTTTACGGTTCTCAAGCGACGGCGATGACGACGGCGATTCTTCTCGCCGAGTCGTCCACGTCGCCGAAGAAGACGAAGAAGGGGAGGGAAAAGAAACGATTTACCTTATTTCTTGACGTAAATTATACACAACAACAGGAGTGATGATACCTAAATATTTTCGATCTGGAAAGCAACGTACCCACCTCTGTCCCCTTTTGGCATCACCTGATCCAATTATTACGATAGTGACGTACAGGGTAAACGTGGTTTTTTTTTTTTTTTTGACTCTTGTTTCTTTTTATTTCGAACGTTGTACCAAGTTGTTACGCAGGTATGATATTTACCCGCCAAGGCTTGGCGATAAATCGAAGAAATAACTGCGAGAACGGGTGTTATATGCTGCAGCTTGTGAAAAAAGATAATTCCAATTATACCTAACCGAGGATGGGTGCAGCTTCTCGACGAGGAGTTGCAGCGACCCTGCGAGGCATGAATACTACGGGTAATGGGTATAGGGTATGGGGTGGTATAATGCAATGCCCGTACCTACCTACCTTATGTATAATATGGAGAGGCCGTCGTGCTCTCGATATATCGCAAACCAAACCGCCGCGCCGCATCGCGCCTCGAAATAAAAGAGACGAAGTTCAATTGTGGCTCGCTCGCTTGCGTTACAGGTATAACGTCGCTTTAATGCGTATGTGTTGTCGGGATATGTACGATACGTGGTTACGTATCCTACCTACCTACCTCGCCGTATATGGAATACAGAAGGTTTAAACTTTGAACATTTTATCTACCTGCTGCGTGCATGTATAATACATACCTATACACAGCGTACAATCATTCTTTATTGATCCTGTACGCCGGGAGGCGACGACGAAAGTGTATACACGCGCACATACACACATCCTGTAAATAGCGTGCATAATTGAAGGAAGAGCTCACGTTCGTCGTATCCACGCGTACGCACAAGAATTGGGGACACGAGCCGACGTAAGAAATCATTCGCGATGTTGTGGGCTTGGTTGTTTGTTGCGTGTTACGTCTATTATATTCACAAGATTTATTTTCTATTCGCGGAGAAAACGATTGACAACGAAATTCATTGTTTCAACGTCAATTATCGCTAAGCGTAATAATATGTGTTATCGGCCGTTAGTTTAACTTGTGTAAAATGCGTTACAGTCTAGGTATGGAACCTACGTGGTGAAATGTTCAGTTTCAACAATCAAAATTGTACTGCAATGACGTTGATAAGTCAATTTTAGCGTTAAAAAATTAAAACGATTCTTAAAATATGATGAAAAGTTTTTGGGCCACGAAAGTCGTAAAAAAAACTACTACATATTATTTCAATCTACTGTTACTCTTACACCCGTCGTATTTTCACATTTTCTCTGTTTTCTTATTCCTTTCACTTGCTTCTCCCTTGCAATCCGTGAACGGAAACTTGGCGTAAATCGTCCTATTAAATTTACGTTATGCTTCTGGCGACGACGACCGGATTTTGTTCAACCTGTTCAAGATCCTATAATTCTCTTAAAATTTATATTAAACTTGATACACGGCCGACTTTGTGCTGCAAGTTAATTACTCCGGACCTGTATACTAATGCACAGGTGAAATTTTCTCACAATGAATTTGTGTTGTTTTCATTAAATCACATTTTCAATATTTTCATATTTACTGTATGTGGTGATAGGTGGATAAAAACGCATACTTGTTGCGAATTGCGGATTGTGGATCGACTAATCGATATCGACAATACGGTGCTTGTAAAAGCGTGCGGCGTAAATCGGACGCTAAAAATCAGAAACGGGGAATAAACAAGCTTAGCGAACGTGCTGCACCCGCCTTTGCCCCCCCCCCCCCCCCCCGGCCTTTTCGCCAAGGTATTTTTCCCGGCTTCGAAAGATGTCAGTACGTACGCCGTGCAAGTGATTTTGGACTATCACTGTTAAAAATTTCTGTACGGAACTTTCTACATACTGTATTGGAAGTTTTATTTGTATACGGAACAGTGGATTCACCATACGTTCACTGTTTATTCAATTTAAAAAGACAATAAATTTACTACACAATTTAGTAAATTCATATTCGTTTTTCTTTTTGTTTTTCTTATAAATTTTTAGTAAAATCCAATATTGTTATCGTAAATTTGAGGTTAATACATAGTAAATTTAACAGTGGCACTGAAACAGGCCCTTGGAAGTATAGCTCTTGAGTTGGCTCCGTCCGTTAGAAGTGTGTGAATGTTAAGTAACAAACATTCGATCTATCTATGAATCTTATATCGATCATACGAAGGGCGCGCGCAAATTTATTATCATATCGCATGATATTTTCAAATTGAGAGAAAAATTCTCCGAGTGAAAATTGCACGGCGCAAAATGAAAATTAATTATCTGACGGGGTGATGCCTCGATCGTTTGTTGAGGAGGCGAAGGACCGGGACGCGCGGGCCGATGCCATAACAACGTCATAAAACGTAATATATTTTATAGTTTGACTCCGTAAAAAGGAGTGCGTATATATCACGCCTACCTACCCAATGGCGGCGCCACCACCAGCATGGCACTATGGTGAAGCTACCTGGCCTCAGTTCGTTCCCACGGGTCGTAATATCACTCCGGTATATCGTACAATAAGTAAGAACAATGATATCCCGCGGCGTTGGTGGCGGCAAATACCTCGGTATGCTTTTCCTTTTTATTCTAGGTATATCAACGAGCGAACGAACTTCTTACGTGCATTGCGAATCGTTCGTCTGATAGCCAGTTAATTTTACGAAAATCGGCAGAGAAGTTTCGATTTTTTACTCAGTTTAATTGAGGCGTAACACCGTTCGAGGATTTTGAAAGATTTGATTTTTTTTATGGTTTAAACAATATTTTAGGGTCATAAAAACAATGTCCGTTTGGTCCTGTAGTGAAAATTTTTTTTTTAAAAGGTTCAATCCTTGATCTTGCCACAGTGCCTCACAGCGCGCGCTGAGAGCTCGTAAAACTTTAAACGCATTTTCGTCGAAAACACTTTTTTCAAACTGGGACGACAGATTATTTGAACACCGTTGCACGGATCGATTTGGAATTTTGACAGTGGCTTCACTATTACATTTTGAATTGAAGTACACAACCGTTTTTTATGTAATATAAATTTGTTTTTCTTATAAACAATTTACTGCTTACTTTTTGGCGAAAAATTGACTAATTTTTCTCAAAAGTGCACCGCTTCTATAAAATTTTATAAAAAAAAAAAAATCCTACGCACTTTCACGGGCAATAGTATATAGATTATAAAAATTTTTGGCTTTTTCTGCCAGGCCTTATACTTTCCGAGAAATTCGTCCTTTCGTGAAGGAGTTTTAAAGAAAGGCGATTTTAAGGATTGGCTTTGTCGCCGTCGTTTTGCATCAAAATGATCACAAACATTTTTCTTTTCATACTTCAATATGTGTCAAGTAAACTCTCTGAAAAGAAAACCTATTCCTTTTTCCCTACTCCCAAAATAAATCGTCAAAGTTGGGTCTTTTTGTCGGTCGTTAGAGTGGTGTTAGCCCTTGAACAAGTTAGCACTTTTTTCGAGGGGATGTTTTGAAATTATACCTATCGTGTGTCAGCCTTGCCGTCAACCTTGCCGGTGCACACCATTATAACGTCGTTGATGTAACTATTATCCGTAGGTATTATAACCGTTCTAATGTTTGGCCTCTCTTTGTTTTCAGGTAAGAATCTACAATCAACACAAGCTATATATCAACCTGTCTCCACGCTTAACGAGACGTCCTGCACAAATCGCATCATAATCACCGAAGGTAATATATTTTCTTGCGTCATTTGTGTTTAAATAACGTCACGGTATGCATGTATACAAATTAGTGAATCGACGAACGTTCGAAGCCATTGCCAATCACGAGGGTTGAAGTTGGCAGCGTTATCGTAACGAAACGTTGAGAAAAAAAATTACAATTTCTTCTTTTTACAATGATTTCGAAGGAACTAGGATTGCGAAATAACGGCTTTTCCTCGGCACGAATCGTTACGATAAAATTACCAACTTCAACACGATTGCCAGTCACTGCGACATCGTGTATAGAAGCAGTCAACCACCGACCGACCGACTGATTGCTCGGTACAGACACGTATCGTGGAATCCTTGGATCGTCATTTTGAATGAAACGACGTTTGCCTTGTCTACTAAAACAGAATTTCTTCGGGCGTGACTGAAAGTGGGGTCGCTTTTCGGTGCGGGGGTCGGGTTGACCCCGGATCGTGTGTAGAGAACGTTGTACATATGTGCAATGTGGAATATGTGGAAGGTATATGCGCCGCGGTGGAGCGCGGAATGTGGAAAGTAGAGAGAGAAATAGAGTGAGAGAGCGGAGAGTGGAGAATGGAGAACGGAGAATGGGGAGTGAAGAGTGGCGATTGCATTATACTTGAGCGGGGAGGTTTGTAGGAGTCAAGTTAAAGTGGTGGTTGGAATCAATACGGTGTAGCGGAGCGACGGCTGTATACCGAGGGGGTTGAAAAGCTCCGCTCCGGGTTACAGAACGCAGGATAATTGCATTAAATAATGGACTGACGCGACAAACTCTACGATAAACCGTTTCGCTCCCCCTCCCCGCGATCCAATCGAGGAAAGTCTCCCTCTTTCTCTCTCACCCCCCATTTCCATTGTCGCGAATTGAATCTCTCTCCGTCCCGTCCCATTATACTCGATGTTTCGCTTTCAAGTGTAATTTGTGCGGTTAAAATTAAAAATCACAATTTCTCGTCTCGTCCGGACGTGTTACGAAAGGACGGTCGGCAAAAGTTTTCGAGTTTGGGGCGATATAATATCGGCTTGTTGGTCGTGTTTCGCAATTCTTCCCGCAGTATCCTCCTTCCTTACCCCTGTCTGATCCTCGACAACCGGGGAACGCCGAGGGAGGGAGTCTTGAGTTCCGAGTATAGATCCGTCGTCGGTTGTCTGCTGGCGGGACGGGGGGGGAGGGAGGGTTACAACGGGAGGCGAAAACGTGGTAACAGCATTAGGGTTAGTAACGGATTTCGAGTGGATCGGAAGGCGGCATGGTAGCGGAAGGATAAGCGGAAGGGAACCGGAGGGGGAAAGGGATAAAGTAAACAGCGGGGATCCGCCGTCGTCTTCCGCTACCATGCACGACTGCTGCTGCTGCGTTACCCGCGCGTTCTCTTCTCATGCCATCCGCGGCGCCGACTCGACTTGACTTGGATTCTATTGACCCAAATGGTGCAGGAAGATTAATTTCGCTCGAGATAAACACCCCCACCGTACCCCGCTGACGCCGTGCAACGGGATGGGAAGAAGAACGTTGCCCGGAAGGGTGAAATCCAAAGCCACTCAGGGTAATTTTATCGGATTGTTTTTCGCCTCCCCTCTTCTTCGCACACAGGCAGCAGCGGACGCGTCTGTGTATACACAATTAATGTCGAGACATATGATACCTGTTTTTATATGCCTACCCAGCGCGTCGACAAATGTGAAACAAACTATTCCTTGTCCTCTTTTGTGGTGTGGAATATGTATGGTATTATTGGACGGATATTCCCAATCAAAAGTGAGTTTTGGTGGGAATATTGAATACTTCGCGATGAGGTAAAAATCTGAAATAAATGAATCGTAACCAAGTTGATGGGATAATTCTAAATTGTTGAAGTTGATAATGCTAAAAAGTTGTTAATACATTGTTTAAACAAAAATCTGTGTAATAAATCTCTTAAAACTTTTTCAATTCCGTATAAAATGAATCCGTTGATTTTTCTGAATACCCGTGGATTTATTTATTTTTTTTTTTTCGCAATTTTTGGTGATGTGAAACATCCGATTTCGAGATTTTTTAAAATTTCGAAAAATGGATCAAAATCTTGAATTTTTGCATAGATTTTTTGTAAATAATTATACAATTACATTGAAAAAGTTTTAGAAGCATTGAACGAATAGTTTCACAAATAGAGCGTTAGAAAATTTTGGAAAACGGTGTTATTCAATATCGCCGAAAATTCCAAAAAAATTCCTAGGCATTCAAAAAAATGTATGAATTCATTTTATATGAAATAAAAAAAAATCTACTAGAGATTTATTATATAAATTTTTGTCTAAACAATTTATTAGCAACTTTTTTGCAATGTTATTATTCAAAACGAATTATCCTATCAACTTGGTTATAATTGATTTTTTCTCAAATTTTTTATTTCATCGCGAAGTATTCATTATCTTCACCGAGACTCACTTTGGGTTGCCAATATCCGTCCAATAATACCTTAATCCGCAGGTTTTAATTATAGTTGTATGTTGAGGCGTTTGCCGTAGAAATAACGACTCTTAATAATACTGTATTTTTGTCTTATAGTTTTCAAACTACATTCACCGTAACAGTAGCTATATGTCGCGTGTTCTGTGCGATCTACTTGGGCAGTTGATCTGACCGCATGCACCCCTTTCCGGTGTGAATGCTTTTATATCATACGACAGGAGTGTGAGATCATTGTTCAAAATAAAAATTTTTTACGGACCTGTTTATACGTAGAGGTACTTGTATCCCCGCAACGTATATGTATAATAAACTATCCACATGCGTGCACGTAATATAGGTTGACAAATACCAGTTCAGTTTTCAATCGACGATTGCAAATCGAAACATTCCGCTTTACGACGAATTGCGGATAAACATTTTGTAGGCAATTTCGCGCTCCGCTAAACCGATAAAAATTTCGACACTGCTGGACCCTTCGCGTTACGTAATCGCCCTCTTAAATCTTCCCTAGCTTCCGACGATCGTTCTCCACTCTTCTCGCCCCCCCCCCCCCCCCCCCCCCCCCCCTTCTCCAGACAAAGGGCATCGCGAAAAAAATGTTTCGTTCAACTCGCAAGAAAATTTATACAAATAACATTGACGTGCCGTCGAAGTAGTCAAGAGACGAATTTTTGGATCTGTATATTTTTAACCGATCTTTTTCACAATCAAACACCGTCTATTGGTTTGTTTCAAATCATACGAAAATGGTATCGAAACCTAAATTTGAAAGGTCTTCTGATATTCCCGACGGTTTATTGAAATTTATCTTATAATTTGCTCAGTCTCGATGAATAGACACGTCGTAGATGCGTGCTACGCGTATCTACAAGTCAGGGAGAAGATTTTGAGGAGGCGAAACAATGAAATGAAAAATTACGCAACGGTTGAAAGTTGAGTCCGTTTCGCCCCCTCGCTCGCCAACCGGCAAACCAGAATCAATAACTTCTACTTCGGTTCTTCGTCGCTCCGCTCTCGTCTCCTGAGTTAGCAGCGAGACGTCGGTCGGTGTCGGCTTTAAGCCACCCCGGCGAGCCGTCGTCGTCTGGGTGTCCGCACACCACTTTCGTACAATCGCTGACCTTTCAAGGGTTCAAAAGGACGTTCGCCGAGAAGCCGCCCGCCGACGACGAGCCCGGCTTTTCAAGTGGCCCTCCTCCTAGGCCGCCTTCCAGCAAACCCAGGGCTAAATTCTTGCCTCGATTTCATTCAAGATTGCCGGCTCACTCACTTTGCGACTCGGCGCGGATGCTTGCCAGGAACAATAAAATTGTTGCAGATTTTTAACCACATTACGAAGAGGGAAAAGAAGAAAAAGAAACGAAAGTAATCGCTGTTCTATTCCTCTATACTGCTTCTTGTACACGAATGATCGTCACTTCTGCGTGAATATATACAAATGTCGGAAGGTTTTTATTAAAAAAATTTTCTTGGCTTTATTCTTTAACAATATTGCGAGACGCGAAAGAATTTTCCAATTTTTTGCGTTACTCGTGTCGAGGGTTCGCGCAAATCTCGGCGAATTCGTTCGAGAGAATCGAGTCGGAGTTGGAGTCGGAGGAGAGGAATTGTGGAAAGTCCGCGTGTGTCGGGATGTTAACCCAGTTTCATCGCGACTGATCAATATAACATCCGTTTTCCCCGCTTATCCTCGCATCCCCGCAGTTACCGAACCACCGCCATCACCTATAGTTGTAGGCTGTAGGTGTTACACATGCACAAGGTAGTAGTATAGTAGTAGTGACGGTTGTTTCTCTCGGCTCTCCCTCTCTCTCTCTCTCTCTCGGCGATCGTTCGCTTCCTCCATTTCCCTCCTTCGAAAACGAACGTCACGGCAAACGCACTCCCTCGCGGTTTAATCTCGCACCTTTCCACTCTCTACCATACGACAGTGATTGGCATTTGCGCAGGAGGTATACAGATACTACACCGCTGTAGGACCCCAAGGAGTAACGAGAATCGCGTTATACTCGAGGCTAAAGTGATCTGCCTTAATATATATACATATACAAACTGCGCTTGAGTGCAGATGAGAAGAATTACATACAGTACGGGCACCTCCGCTATACTTACCAGGACTACTCACTCCGGTATGCTTACAAGGAAGAAATCAAATCGGAGAGATCATCTGGAGCTCATTGACAGAACGAAATTTCTAGTCGCCTATATTATATAATCAATTTACTGCACGGCATTTATTTCCTAAATGTCAACTTTTCTCGAGTCACGTTATTTTTTTTATGATCATATAAGGTATTTCAGACATTAAGTTCTATACGCGTCTAACTCGGCTGAAAATTGATGAAAATTTTACCTAGCTTTGTCGCTTCGCGCATATAGTTCTCGCAAAATTACGCTAGAAAATTGCAGAGCAAACCTCTCTTACCGCGGCTGATTTTTCAATCACCCATCGCGCAGCTGCTGCAGTCTCGGTGGTAGGTATAAGATACCTTCTCATACCCATACCCATACGCATGCCCATGCCCATTTACCTCCGCAACGTACGAATTAGGGTATTACCTCGAGGTACTTAACCGGCACTAGATCGAGACGGACGCGTAACCAAGGAGATATAAGAGGTGTAATTAACGGTGCACCTCTACCTCCTTCGTTCCAGGTAGACGTAGTAGCTTGGGTATATTAGGTGGTGGTGGTGGCTGGTTGGCTGTGATGCGGATGCTCGGTGGACGAACCTACGCGTGTGTGATAACAGTGAAAAGTTGGTAATGGTGTTGGGAAAACGCGCGAATTAACCGCATCGCGTATTACATACCTTACTCTGGGATGTTGTTGTTGGTAGCAGGGAACGAGCAGCACGGTTGCACCGCGGTAGCTCGGTACTCCTCACCGCAACACCTGCGGTAGTAGCTGCTAGCTGTTACACTGTTAGGTATAATACAGAGCACCGCGTGTACGTTGCTGTAAAAGTAGACAAGCTCTTCTTGCCTTTTCCGCGATCCACGACGATGAACGCGGTGAGCTTGCAGCGAGCTTGCAACCAGCCGCTGATTTCTCTGAATCCAGCACAAATCCCGAGAGAGTTGGGAACGGTGTTTCATTCCAACGAGAAAGAGACAAATGCGTTCCATGTATCGGCACAGGTACCCGATTGTAGAAATTCCTCGTCTTCGTACCGTCCTCTCACAATCAGTAAAAGTACTTCTCAACCTCGTGAAAGTATTTTATGAATGGTCGGTGTCCGCGTTTAAAGCGGGGGCGTGCCAATGGACGAACGACGCTGGTGCTTTCTTTCCTTTCTCGTCGACGTCGTTATCGTAGCCTCGTGTGAAAGGTACATCAATTCTGGAAGGTTTGCATCTCGTGCGGCGGACATGTAGATGAAGAGATAACGTGATGATAGATTTCTACGATTCGTCTCACTGTCTTTTATTTCTTCTTATCTTCGTATCTTCTTTGAAGCCCTTTTTCTATCTATTCTATTTTCATTCCTTTTGTTTCACCTGCGTATCTACTATTGTATTATACATGCGTATGTATAAACGAAACCACTTTGGAGTATGGACGATGCAGGGGGTGGATGGGTAATGGATGCGTACAGAAAGGAAAAGCTGAAAAGTTTAGTAAACTCAACGAGAGTTGAAGGTTTTACAATCTTCACCGGCTGTCGTTTTTCTTTTCTCTTTCAGTCTTTCAGTCTGTTATGCGTCGGTATCGTACAAGCGTATAAATTATAAATTAATTGAATGTTGTTGTCATCGTGGATTTGTTGTAGATTAAATTTTTTGCAAAAACGTTCGTTTACTTTTGTCTGCGTGGCACCGGACTTGGAACGACCATTATTTTGGTAATTCGTAAAAGTCTGACCGCAATGCGGGGCTTCGAGTTTATTATTCGTACATTAAACCGATCGCTAAAGGATTGAAGGGTATGTATAAATGTATATTTGGCGATGCCAAAATAAGAAGGATAAGGTCGTGGATAATGTCCTTGAAGTTTGCTTGTCCTGCAAAAATCCTGGAAATATTCTATTTTTAATGTCCTTGAATAATCTGAAAATGTTGCGGAAATATCCTTGAATTTGTTACGGGTCTTTTACCGGTCACCGTGAAGGAGTAAATGATATACAGCGATCATTTCTGCGTATTTTTCAATAAAATACCGATCTAGATTGTTTATCTCGGTACGTGGGCGGTGTTTCATCGTTGTTGTACGCGTGCTGCTTTTATAGGAAGTGACTCGGAGGCCTTAAAGTCACCTATCCACCTACCTCGGCAGAGTCGAAGCCCATTAACTGTTGCCAGCGAGTAGGTATCTACTTCCGTAGTCGGCTCTGTCCGTTTGGCCTGACTTACTGCGCCGGCAGGCAGGGTGTAATGCAGGAGGCAAGAGAAGCCAATGCCGCAAACACGCCCCACTTCAGCCCCTATCCATACCCCAATTCTCGTTACCGCTGCTCGCTGCATGCGATACAGTTACCCAACCTAAACCCTAAACCCTAAACCCTAAACCCTAAACCCTAAACCGTAAACCATAACAAACTAACGTGTGCTGGGGGAGGTTTACGCTCTCCCTCTCTCTTCCATACTCCCTTTGCTTTAGAGTTCCGGAGATACATGCTTAGAAACCGCGTGACACCAATTTGCACTGATCACAGCTCACGTATGACGATAGCAATTTATGTCTGTCGTAGGAACAGATCGTATTGTTGCGCACAGGGAATAATCTATAGTTCACCTAATTCTTCGTGACAATATAATGATTTAAAAAAACAAAAAAGAAACGTTCGCTAGATTCTGACTCCGTTTACATTTCAAGAGACCTAACAGCTGCAAACGCTACGACGATGAGAGAGTATTTACAGGGTGGCCACACGCCTGGAAATCCTGGATAACCTGGTAGCGTCTGGTTATTTAAAAGGGGAATTAGATATGATTTTTTTAAGGTGACTAGTTTCTGTCCCGATTTATCATTTTTTGATGAAAATAATTTGATAATAAAAACCTCAACCGAGGCATGCGACACCCCGTATAGAGACTCTTCAAAGAAAGATTACATTGGGCATACCGCTCGCGTGATGTAGAAGCATCGCTACCTCGGATATAAATAATACGTTCGTTTTCGAACGAATCATTTCGTCTCTCTCTCTCTCTCTCTCTCTCTCTCTCAGTGTGTTTTTAGTAATCTACAATGTACAATGTGCATACACAGCGATTCTAGCTTGAGGTATATTCCCGATGAGGCTTATAAGTAGGTGCGAAAAAGACGAATGATCGTGAAGCGGTTACGTGGGCGGATATCTATACCCGATCGTCACAGTCTGCACTCGCAATCCTGCAGCTTGCGTTCTTGGTTCGCTGCGTTGTCAACCGGTAATTATCTATCCCACGGTATTACGACTGTTGATCGTACGTAGGGATACCCCCATTATGCTCTCTCTAGTGGTATAGTTTGTCTGATTTATGCTTGTCGCGTAACTCGTCGATTTGCCAGGTGGCGGGTACGTAATAAACTCTTTCGTATCGTCGCCGATACATTGGTGAGAATCGGTGGATATATTAATTCAACTACTCGTCAGCGCGACGCAGCTATGTGTCAGACGAGGAGGAGCCGGTGGTACGTGTCGTTGACCGAGTCGTACAAGTACCATTTTTTTTTTGAGATGTAGTTAACAAGTAATTCGTGGGTGCGGTTCATTCCGATTTCGGAATGGGTCGCAATTCAGATTCACCGCAACTTACAATCTCATTGGCAGATTTGACCACTCGGAATTTCGGAATGCACGTTGCAGTCTTCGCGCACGCAAGTTTCCACGTGTATGTATCTCCTAGGAAATTTAATTATCAGGTGCCAATGTTTGTATTCATTTCCGATTTCATCGAATAGTCCAGTGAAACGAGATCTTTTTCAATTACTCACTTTCGGTTTCCTCTCGCGGTTCATTCGTTCGACGGTCAGTCGATGTGGCTTTGAGAAATCGGCCAAGGTTTGCTCTCCGTCCGGCAAACGAACCGTGCAAAAGTCGCTGCCTTTGACGAACTCTCGGGTTTTTTGTACAAGCGTCGCCGTCGCAGTTACGAAACACCTCTTGCAATTTAACACAGCTCCAGCTATCTCCGAGATCGGCTCTCGACAAAATCGCGTTGCAAGTGTAAATGAACGTGTATTATATATAATAGTATGTAATGTTGTGAAAGTATAAATATTTATAACGTGAATATTCACTGTTGAAACTTCCCGAGTGGTTCGATCGACCCACTTCCATATCAATTATAATGACTATGTATTACTTACACGAATGATTGAAAATTACACGCTGCAGGTGAATGAGAGCCGATATCGCGCACGTATCGTATTCCAGCAAAATGTTACCAATTATAAAACCGAGGTGCGGAGGCACCTCGTATTTTGGCTGCGCTCGGTCAGTCGGTGAACCGTGTCGAGGTTAGGTCGTGGAAGTATAAGTAGAGGGAGGAAACATCGAGTCGAACGGAATGATTTTATCGCGGCGTACAATCTGCCGCGATGAGGAGAGCGAACTCTGGACAATGAGGCCATTGTCGGATCTCCGGATAACTCCTATAGTCTCCTCCTCGTTCTCCCTCCGACCTTACCTGGCTTTAGTCCCGGGCGCGACCTCCTTCTGCGTCCTGTCGTTTATTGTTGTGTCGCCGGACGAAGAAGGTTACAGACCCATTCGTTATAATAGCTGTGCGAATGCGTGGAGAGACCACCGCGATTTATAGCTTTGCTGTTTGCCATTCTCAGTCACTCTTATTTGTCCATGATAATTATCTCCTATGTGGTTGCGACTTTAGGTAAAAATAAAAAAAAAAAAAAAAAAGAGACAAACAAAAAAACCAATGTCCACGTTCGTATGGAAGGTTTTTTTTTTCTTTCTTTCAGTATTTTAATTTTACATACATGCTTAATGGTGATTTGTAATTGGATGATAACGCGGTATAAATTGATGTCGGGTCTGATGTAAGTTGCTGGGACAAACTTGTACAGGTATATACTTTTCTTTTTTTAAACCATTTTCAAGCATCTTATTATATACAGCGGCTATTTGAAATTCAATATCATCCGACCAGGGAAAAAAGTTATTCGACGACATTTGTGTTGTTAAAATCCCAATTAGTCCACCGCGTGTGGATAATTCAAGTATCGCATTTGAATTCGTTCCTTATACCGAATAACACAGCTAGCTGAACCAGCCTTTGAATACCGAGTGTATATGTGTGTGCATATATTGTTGTTGTTGTTGTTGTTGTTATTATTATTATTATTATTATTATTATTATGTTACATGTTATACGATTATAAGGAAGAGATTATACGAGCTAGAATATCTCTGGCCGCACACTGTGGGCCGTTTGAAAACCCATATAATCCCTGATCCTCTTTTCGTCCTATAAAGAGATCATTCAAGAAATGAATAACCAGCGTTGTATACCAGACTACACAAATAGACACGTATTATACGTATATATATATCACTCTACCGCCTCTTTGCTGTCGCTGTGGTGCATGACTAGTATGCTGTGCATGTGCACTGAAATGTGTTATACCTATTCGTTGCGATATCTTTCATCCTCGCCGTTACACATACGCATGCATGACACACACGTGCATTCGTACAAGCGTATTATGTACCCTTTAACACGCGTTACAATCGTTTGCCAGTCATTAATCAGAGGTCTATAATTGTCAATCCCCGAGTGAAGAAGCTTCTGAAAATATTCAATCATCGTTGAAACGGGGAATGAAAGAAAAAACAAATAAATAAGGCAAATGTCGCAATAAACAATAAGAAACAAATGGAAACTGACTTGCGAACGATTAACAATACCATACGCGTAATAGACTCGATTATAATCAGATCTGGAACCATTTCACAGCCCTTTAGGCACCAGTTTTCTTCGCTCATCCCTTCCGCACCTCTGACTCCTTCTCTCTCTCTTTATTCCTCTATCTCCTCTCCCCGATTTCTCGAGCTCTCGATGCTCGCGTGGTGTTTTGCAGCACCGGGGCTGCTGCGGGTTCACCCGAGGCCAACAACCCAGCCAACTCGTTTATTTGGTCGGTTCTCTTCTTCGCTCGCCTATCTCTCTCTCTCTCTCGCTTATTCTTCTCTCACTCGCCCGCCGAGGTGTATTCCCTTCCACCATACCATGGTTCCCTCATCTCTCTGTCTCTGCGTCCTTCTTCCGATCCTCGCGCGATCACAATGGGCTCTGCAACCGTCCAGTCCCATCCCGCCATGCTTATAGCCCCGGGATCCACCTCCAGGGGACTCACTCCGCTTGCTAACGAACCGATGAAAGGAAGGCACCCTCAACCTTTTACCAAAAATCAAGTTTAAACGTTCGCTCGCACACGGATGTATTGTGTATAAATCGGTATCCGTCATGCGGCACCTGGATGAATTTCCATACGTGATGTATATACACCGTGGCAGCATAATTATTGACGAAGCATGCGACGACGATTACAGAATTTTCCTCTTCTTTTTTACGATTGTTCGTTGTTATTTTTATTGTCCCTCTTCTTTATGGTGTAATACATTATACATATATATATATATATATATATATATATATATATACATATGCAAGTATTTGTATGACGTCGCGACGATGATTAGTTTCGATTTCTAGCGTCGGGTCTCTTCTGTTTTTCCGTTGGCAGAAGAGTGTGGGCAGATCTGTCTATCAATCTATTTATCTGTCTATCCATCTATTTATCGGTTACGAAATAATTTCGGCTCAATGGGCTCCGCCTGCGGTAATGACGAAGAGCCGATAAACTGGTAGAGATCGATAACCGGTTAAAACCTTGAGCACGCGTCGGTGTTGTTCGCTGCCTATAATAATATAATACAACGGTTGGTTTTCTTTTTTTTTTTTTTTTAATCACGACCAATTCTTCCTTTTATCATTATTACTATCGCATTATCATTTTGTACCAGGAGCTTTTCGCAAGCTGCCGTTCGGACGAACCTTTACCCCATTTTTCAAAGGCTAGACGACGAAGCTTGTTTCTTTTTCATCGAGCATACCTATATTAATCAAGTCTGGGAAACGTGAACAGTTCGCCCAGTGGCATCGTCGTTTATCTGTCGCATTTATATTGCAGAGTCGAATCGAAAGAATAGAGCTGTAGTTCGTTTCGTATACTAGTTCCTCGATAATTATAAACTCTCAGTGAATTCTTGTTCCGTTTCTGTAATTGTTTTATTTCGCGAATTCCAATAAATCCACATATTGCACGCCTGCGAAATATTCGTATCTCCGTTTTTCACTCGAAGGTACATCGTCGTCATGCAACGTGTGATGCCAATGCCGATGTGGACGAAACTTATCGGTATATAATCGCGGTGATTGCTATGCGATTAATTCCGAGGTGCGGGATATCGCTTTACGAAAAATGATCGGCTCCACACACGTAATGGTAGACCTTCGGGCTCCGTTTGTTTTCCGATTGAAAATAATCTCACAGAAATAATGAATTTGCGAGGGAACGTTATCGCGTCGTCTTTGCGGATCATCTTTGATCTCTTTGTGGTTAACATTCTCAGCCGGACGATTAATTACATCGTCGTGTCACACATAATTATATTACGTTTACGCCGCGTCATGAATGACTACGCTTGTTTTATCGGCAACGCGTATAACAGATATTTTTTGCATCAATCTCGAGCCGCGCGTCTGCTCGCGATGAGATAAGTAAGGACGGTGGTGATCAGTGATTTACAACGCATGTACATATTTTCCCCACCTGTTTCACGATATTAGAGAGATATTTTTAACACTACCTATATTATTACATATTTACTACTTTTGCTCTTATTACGTTCCGCGGTGTTTTCAACACTTTCAGCGCGTGTTGAGGGCGTCGATTTTTCATTCGCGGCACGGGAATTGTGCATACTTATACGTATAATCGTCCGTCACGTGTTCTGTAGCAAACTGTAAATCGTGCATCATCTAACTCCCGTAATTCACTTCTCGGTGTTATATTTCATACCTGTCAATATACCCGTTTTCCTCCCTTGTACGCGCTTCTTTCGATGCACCGACACCGCGGCGTGCCGACAAGTTCTTCGATGGAAACACGAACAGGTACGACTGCATCGTCACCGTTGTTGATTATGGTATTCCAATCACTGTACAAAGCTAATTCAAGAATATATTCGGTTGGCGATAATTTATTATCGACCGAGTTGCGCCTCTGGTGCTGCAGCCTTCAAATTATTCGAGTTCGAATTCTTGGCCGATAATTTATTGCAGCCAAACTCTGCCGCGGACCGCGAGGTTTGACATTATCGAACAATTTATACTCGGAGTATAATATTGTATGCATATTTATACAATATAGGTATGTCGTTCTTCAATTTGCTGCGAACGTGGGAGGTATGGACATACGAACATACACACGTTCACCCATACGGACCGCAGAGGTATTCGAATGAAAATTTTTATTCAACCGATCTTCGTGCAGCGATCCTTTGCAACGGTTACACGAATTTCATTTAATCTTGGTTCGCATCTGATTGCGCCCGGTAACAAGCACGGGCCAACCAACCGCAAGTCTCTCGATGCTGCCGGTGGTGGTGCACCTGTAGCTACAGTCAGTCTCTGCACCTACGTATACATGTGCATGTAACAACACACGCGGAGGGTATAAAAAATTTTTTGTCGTTGATTACCTAATTATGTTTACTACGGCCAGATCTTATCTCTTTCCCTCGACGGCGTTGAAATTCCATCTGCTTCCGTGACTAATTTCACGCACATCTACACGTGTCGTCGTAACGTACGTGTGCGCGAAGGAGGGGTGTTGTGTGGATACGCAGTCGTAATGTACCTGCCTGCTCTGGTAATCGAGCTGCCGGTCGTATAAGCGCTGCCGAAGGGGGCGAACGAGAGAGAAAAACGAGGATGGCGAGAAAGCGGGCGAGGAGCGTATTAAGTATAGCGGAGAGCAAAGCCATGGAGAAGAAGGCCCGGGTCACGTGTATTTAGGTCAGGGTGACGCCAACGCGTGTAGCCCATTTTTCTCTTTCTTATTCACGGCGAAAATCCGTTCCGATGCGAACGTCAAAAATAAATACACAGGCGATCGCGAATCACCCAAGCGGACGTGAAATATGGGTCGGACGATTGCACAGGTTGGCGAAGAAATATTTTTTTTTTTTCTGCTGCAGGGGATGTTTTTGGTAAATATTAGATTTTCGAACGTGCCGAATCCAGTATTCCTGCAAAATACAAGGTGTTTGCGAATTAGGTACGTTATACGCCGCCGACGCGATGTAAGGAGGGTGTAGAAGAGCGTTTATCTTCTGGTAGGCCACAAAGCGCTTTCGCGCACTTAACGTAATTACTACAACCACCCGAACAGCCTCCAACTGAAGCATCACAGCGCGGCTGGGCTACCATTCGTTGTCAGTGTTGAGAACCTTGTTAATCATTGGTCTATAAACGGGTGCTGCTCCCGCAATGTCTTGTCTCACTCTCTTCTACGCTGGATAATATCTATCCAAGTGTAGGTATTTGAAATCATGGTGTCCAGTGATCCTGGAAATGTCCTTGAACTTTGCTTGCCCTTCGAAAGTCCTGGAAACTATCCTTGAATTTTTCTTGAAATATTCTATTTTTCATGTCCTCGAATAACCTAAAAATATGTTGGAAATTTCCTTGAATTTGTTACGGATTTTTTTACCGGACACCACGATTTACATGTTTATTTCATTTTTCTTATATCTTTACTATCGACAGTATAGAATAATTCGCATCATATTTAGAACGATATAGGCTGACCGCGAAAAGGGTTAAAGAGACTTACAAGCGTCTGAGCCTTGCGATCTCATTGCAAGAGCTTCTCGGGGAGGAGTTGGCCAGCAAATAAAAACTAGGAAGTGACTTTCCTGCGCTCTGCCGACTCGTTCAGAGAGGCCAGAGGACACCTTTTTTTTTCAACCCTTTCAAGCACGAAGCTGAAGCTAACAGCCAGAGTTAGCGGCCAAACGTTGTAATACTTTTTGAAAATGAAAAAATACAGTTCAATTTTACTCTCATAATTCTGTAAGAGTATTGGGAATTCAAGGTATTTAACAAAATTTAGATTTTCCGACTTAACTACCTTATTCGAACGAACATTGGAACGTTTCGACTGCTAATTCTGGCCGCTAGCTTCACCCTCGTCCTTTAAGCGGCAATTGTCGTTAAAAAAACGTTTTACGAAGTAGAATGTAACTCGAAGACAGTAACATAAAAATTTAAAAGAATTGAAAAATAAAATAAAATAAAATACTCAACAGTCCTTGCGTTGGGTTCTTATTTCTCCGACGCCGCGACGTCGCACACAGTCATACACCTATGGTATACGAGGTGGGTACACCGCTTGCCGTGTGGCAGGAGTGAAATTACCTGCAATTACAGTCCGCGCAAAATCGATGATTGGGGCCGGTTTTAAAAACAAACCAAGATTATCCTTCTTCTCCTCAGCACTGGTTCGCTGCGGGGCAGATACACGGACGGACAAACGCTCGGTGGATGCGTGATGGAAGCCAGGAATTGGCGGCTGGTCCGAGGTAAACTCCGACGTCCCCGTAGTCGCCATGGGTTTGCAACCGATACCCTTTCGCCATGTGGGTACATGCGTATCCCTTCCTTCGCTCTTAACCCTACACACCCTGGTATCCAATATGGTTAAAAACCGTGACGGTAAAAAACATGTTAAGCCCATTGACCTTAATAACAGGTCTCTCGTTCGACTGCCCATCGAGTACTCATCGACTACCCGTTGGCATGTAATGCCCGCTGCCTGCCAGCCTCACGCGTCCGCCACAGTGAACTCAACCAGATCAACAACGATTCGTCGTTGATCCTCTCCTGCGACATTTTCTCGCAATCCAGTCTTGCGTCCTCGTTATATCTTTGCCATCGAGTGGCCGTTTTTCAATTAAAATATTTTCTTAATGTCATTTAATTTGATTTGCGTATCGAGATGAAAATGATGGGATGATGCACTGACACGTGATCGCGATGTGCTTCGATTATAAGGCGCCTTATAGTAGTGGGATCCCACTGTTTTGCCCCATGTATTCTTTGCGGTTGTGAAATGAAATTCCGTTTACATAATCTCTTTAATTTCGGTTGAAATTCTCGGAACGAAAGTTAAATCCCTAGGATTGGACCTAGTTTCGTTCGCCTCGCTCGCGATGCTGCCTGGGATGTAACGACACCTGCATGCTTATGTGCACCTACCTATATCCAAGCTGCTCACGTCCGAGATGTGATGCAACGTTTTGTTCACGCAGGCGTATAATTAGACGAGGGGGCGACTTTCTAATCTCCTACATTATACCCATTTATTCGGAGATCTATTTCGGTGATTTTTTGATTATGCGAGATGTATATTAACGAACGATCAAACTCTTCTTTTACTTACGCACGCGTTGAGAGTTGCTGGTGGCGTTGAGCGTGTTGGACTCACTGACTCCATTCTACCCGCCGCGGGAAGGTTTGGAGAACGGCTTTCGAACAACCGAACATCTGTCGGAGTGGCGCGTCGTCTCTCCTCTCCTCTCCTCGCTCGTCTCTCGTCTCTCGTCTCTCTGATTTTTCTCTCACCCTTACACGCACGTCTGGGATAATCGTGATGATGCTGGTTTGGTGCAAGTGGCATTGAGATCCAAGCCCAGCAGCATCTTCCACAGCAGCCCCTCAAAGAGTTTGGTTTTGGATTATAGGATATCGATTTGGTTAAAAATTGTCGCCTTCTATCTACTACGAAAGTAGAGCGTTATCATCGTACATACGCGTATAAGTGTTCAACATTCAAGCGGTAAAACAGGACGCATTCCATCGTGCATAGATTAATTTTTTCATCACGTCGTTCTTGTCATCATCGTCGATTCGTTCAAAATCCAACTTCACGCTCATGTGTTTTTTCACGCGTTATGGGCGCCGATCTGTACACGTAACGGATAAACGATTGAGATTCTTCGGAATTAGGACACAGATCGTGGACAAGGAGAGCGTGGTTCTTTTTTCTTTTTTTTTCTCTTTTTTTAGTCACAGAAAAAAGAAAGAGGTGGGACGAACTAACAAATACTGCGTGTCGTTGGCGGGATCTAATCCTACAGATTCAAGTTTAAACGCAGCGTGTCCGGACCGGGAAGCCGAGATGCATCACCGTCTCCGTGTGGCTTCTCTGTGACAAAATCGAGTGTGATGAACGATCCTTCTTAAAAACTGCATCCTAAAAGAAAGTCGGAATTACCACTTACAAATCTCGATTATTATATATCGTTTTAACGGTAAATCGTAAATAAAGTTTTTTGTTTCTGCATCAGAGAGTGCAAATAGTATTATTTTATACATCCCTGCCTGCAGGTTGATTGTCTCGTCGGTTGGTGAATCGAAATATCGATCGATTGAGATACGATCACGCGTAAAACAAAACGATTATAATATTAATGAAGAAATGATTAATGTCGCCTTGAATCGAGGTACCTACGTGTAATATATTGTTGTTGTTCTTCGTTCAAATGCTGCATCTATATACTGCATCGATCTGTGATACGAGGCACAGTTTATGTTCGTGTTTTCTCTAGTAATCTGGTCTATACTCGGGTGAATGAGAACTTCGTCACCTACTTCCGAAGACAGACGCGATTCTGCTTCGAACAAGTTTTATAAGTTATGTTATGGTATTGTTAAAGTCAGTTTTTATTACCAGCACGCACGCTGTTGTACAAGATATACATACGGCACGCTGTAGAAATTAACTATGAAAGTTATTCGGAATGTTTCATAAGACCTGCAGCAGCTATTCGCTATTGAAGAACAACAATAGTAATGATGTACGTAGACGGTGTATCTGATCGCGAGCGGCGTGCTTTCGTCGTGTACTACGTGGTGGCCAAAGAAACAATTTATTCACCCGATACAGTCCCGGTAATTCGAGGCGATCGTCGTCGCTGTTGTCGATGTTGATGATTCTGTCCTTCTCTCTCTCTCTCTCTCTCTCTCTCTCTCTCTCTCTCTCTCTCTCTCTCTCTCTCTCTCTCTCTCTCTCTCTCTCTCTCTCTCTCTCTCTCTCTCTCTCTCTCTCTCTCTCTCTCTCTCTCTCTCTCTCTCTCTCTAACTGGTTACTAATTAAAATGCTAACGAACCCCCATCTTCTCTCCTCTCTCGTTCGGTACTTCACAGTCCCTAGCATTGCTCGTCTTAATGAATTTTGATTGCCTTGGAGTTGGTCATATCGCTTCTTAATTATTTCTCATCATCGACGCTACATTATCACGACATTCGGTCTTTCTTCCGTATAAACATGCAGATCTTTCGTATCCTGACGGTGAACCATCATCGTACCATACCTACGAGTATATCATTACTTGACCGTGGAATTTTAGTTAAATTTACTCCTCATTTTAACAACGTCAATTCGACGAATGCCGAATTCATAGGACAAAAATGCTCAAGCTTCAACACGTCAAGTTTCTGTTATTTCATTCGCAATAACGCAGCGGGTCGATACCATATGTCTACCGCCTGCTACCCCTGCAGAGCTTATATACATACGTATTAACGTACTTTGTTAATTAATTGAATGTTCACGCGAACTGCGGTATCGTAGGTGGTGGGCAGGGTGGAATTCCCCCTCGCGTGTGCAAGATCTCATTCACCGGATCTCCCCGCATAGCAGTATGCGGCAGCTACGGGACTGCAGAAGGACGGACCTCGCTCGCCACGCGACAATGTTTTCACTTTCGTAATAGCCACACGATCAACGATAATTTGCAGCTAGTAATAATTATCAATTAATAATTAACCCTTGTCTGACACAACCGACCCCACGCCTTTTCTTCGTTCGTTGAAAGTACCTAAACCTAAAAAAATCGGGTCTGATGAAAATCGATGTAGTTAACATTTGAGAACTTCCGATTTTTAAGTGAAAATATTTAACAGTTCATTTTTCATAACAGTTTTTGTCGCTGGGATACAATCGACCCCAGTGTTTCAAGCGTGTGAATCTACAGAAGTGAGTTAAAGAAGGGTTATATAATTATCGGGGAAGTAGGGCGTCCAACAAGTTCAGAAGATTAATACCCCTCGACTCATTTCTCCTATCCTTATATACATCGCACGGCAACACTTATGAAAGCAACGAAATCGTGCAGGAATAAAGGGGATGAAAGGATTCCTGTTAGGCGGGCGGCGATGCGGCTGGATTCCAGGTTTCAGGCTCAGCCGTCGTAGGCGTATCGGTGGAGTTGGAGGAGGGGGAGGAGGAGGGTGAGGGTGAGGGTGAGGATGAGGATGAGGATGAGGAGCATCCCTGCGGTACAGATTGCTTAATCAAAATCCAAAGCACACCGTCGGTGGTATACCCGGTGCTGCTGCCGCCGCCGATGCATCGTGAGAGGGAGCCTTTGATCTCCCACTTACCAAAAGCAGATAACTAATTATCTCGTTGGACGTGATTTCGACACGCGTCCGTTGATGCGTATACCAGGCTGTAATAGGTCGAGGCCAAGACACGCTGGTGTATCCCTCCCTGTAACGTGTCATCGTCGGAAAGTTATTATTACAGGCCTTCACGATTCAGGGTGAATCGTAGTAAACACCTATGGTATAATAGATATCCGACAATTTTTATATTATGGAAAATGTATATACATCTGTATATGTATATGTCGAAGATGACAAAAGTACGGAGTCGTCGTTGCTTTCTTGTGTTATTCCGAGACGTTGCTGTTATAAAAGGACCAACGAAGATGTTTCATTAGGATAATCTTCTATCGGATTGACGCGTCTTTCTAAAATTCAATATACAATCTCTTGAAATTTCTGTTATTCCTTGCCGAGCCTTTCTTGTTAAATAAAAGGTTCAATATGCGTCCCACACGCGAAACACGAAGGTTGAAATTAATAATTGGCCATTCTCCGACATGTAGGAAAGAGGCGAGCAAAATGGGCCCCCTTAAGGGCGGACTAACGTTGGACCAATTTCGGCAACGCAATTTTTTCTTGTCTTTGGCCTAAAAGTACATTTCAAGCGTTATTGACATTTTATGAAATCCCATTTTAGCGTATACCATACATGTATGTATTATAGCCTTCCTACCCACGATGCAGGAAAGTTGTGTCGGTATGCCGCAGAAGCTTTTATTGTATCCGTAAATGTATGTAAAAGGGGCTGGGAGGAAGGCGTACGTACTTACAGCGGAGTCATAGGCTTGAAGCGGCTAGCGTCGTGATTTATTTATACTTTCACGTGGGCCATGACGGAGGAGCCGGCGTCAAACCTCCGACTCTCGAGACTCGATGCGAAGCGAGGCGAACCTTTTACGTAAACTGGCAGTTGGGGCCACCGAAGCGGTTCGACGTGTCCCAGAAGCCCAGAAGCCCAGACGCCGGGAATCTCCGAACGCCTCGAGTCCCCGACCCAATTAGCAAAACTTTAGCAATCCGCGCGCCTCTTTCCTTCTGCCACTCATATTCAAATATATACACATATACACATATACAGGCAGATACTCTCGGAAAATCCCCGCTCAACCTCCGAGGAGGATGAGTGAGGGGTTAGTCACCATTAGGGAAAGAAATTCAGACAAAAGAGAAAGGGAGAAATTAGAGGAGGGGGGGAAAAAAAAATGCTTTTTACCCGAAAGAGTTTTAACTCTCGCCCCCATCTCCCCCCGCCTTCGGGGTTTGTAGACGTAGAGAAATGAACTTTGATGTTTTAATTAAGCCGTAGTCGGACGACCGACGCCTCGCGCTTTCAATTAATCGCGGAACGGAATGAAGCCAAGTGAGTTAGTGAATTAGCGAGCGGACGAGAGTTTGCTTCGCGTTACTTCTATTTCACTCGAGAAGTCTTCGTCTCAATTTTAAATTTCATTCCCACGTCGTCTTTTTTTTACAGACGCGAGTCGTTTCGTTAGAAATTTATTTAATATCAAGTTATTCAACGGCTTACTCTCGGATTTACTTTATTTATTACCACGTCGTTAGAGTTGTTTACACGCAATGAATGTTTTTTTTTTTTTCTTTTCTTTTCTTCTTTTTTTTCTTTTTTTTTATCTCGAGCATATCGTAATTATACAGACCAACGGTAGTCAAATTAAAAATTCTAAAATATATATGGTTATATCGTATTCAAATTCACATGTTTCGGTGTCGCGGAAAAATTCACGCTGCGAAGATAGCAGCAGCCGATCGCTGTTCGTCGATAACGGAGAGGAACCATCTCCGAGTCGGAAAACGACCGGGCAAAACGTGCTGAGTTGGCATTCTTTGTTTTTTAGTTCCCTGCAGCAGCAGCAGCAGCCGCTCGACGCTTCCCTTTACGATGCAATCACGTCGGTACCGAGTATAAATAAGGTTAGAGTACATATGTGCGAGTAGACACAGAGGTTTATACCGAGTCGTGCTAGCTATACCCTGATGTCGGAGGGATCGGCGTAATTGATGAGAGTGATGAATAAAATCGCGAGATAGACTCTCGGCTCACCGGCAAACCGTAATTTTTCGGACCCTCGGTTGGAACAAGAAATTTTCCACGTTAAAGGCATTGAGTCTGCACGTTCGTTTACGGCGTTATTTCCTTACGGAAACTTGTGTAACTTTTTTCAACTTGCAGTCGGTAGGTAATTTGCCTTTGCCTTCGTGATCCTCGATTATTTATTCACTTTACGAATTCGTTTACGACGAAAATGTCGGTTCTGATTTTATTTCATCACCATCGCGTTTTCCAGCCATTCGGCAGTGCTGCTTCGCTATCGGGCTTTGATTTTTGAACGGACGAAACGTGAATCTTTTTTCTCGACTGGGGGAATTAAGGACGTCCTGGGAAATCCGTTTTCATCCGTTTATAACTGAACTGACCGAATCATAGCGCAGCCCCTCGTCTTCTCCCTATTTTCATAAATACTTGCTCTTCGCTGCCCTCTTCGGCGCTTTGCGTCTGAAGCTCAATCAGCTTGGTGACAGACCGGGAAAACCGGAAATAGTCAGGGAATTTCGTCTATCGGTAATAGTCAGGGAGGAAAAGTCAGGGAATTATGATGGAAAAACGTACTTTTTTTTACAAATCATTTTCTAACTTCAGCTTTAACTTCGTGAATTCAGTCAAGCTAACTTTCGAAAATGGTATTGTTCAGTTTTCAATTATTTGTGTAAAACGAAGCATTACTATGTCATTTTTAGATCCAAATTTATATATTCAAGGTGCACAACTTCTGGAGATTTTGGTCACAAAAGCTGCCAAACATTACCTAAATTACGTGGGAAAACGTCAGGGAATTGTGAATTTTTCGACGGGAAAAATCAGGGAAAAGTCAGGTTAGGTTATTTGTGCAGAATTGTCGCTACTTTGTCAATGTGCCGTTGAATAGAATCAAACCACGACGACGACGACGCGTCGTCTTCCATCTATTCGTGCGTACACGCGCCGATAATGTCCGCCTGTTTCTTAATCCTCTCAATTGGCTCGTTTTTTCTTCATCGTCACTGCCGCGTACGATTGTGTGTTTCTGTTATACCTCCTCGATTTTCTTGATCATTATTATGCAGCCGCAGGCAAAGCTAAGCTAAGCACAGAAAAGCGACGTCTGCGAGGATGAGGGGCCTTTGTGTAGGGTCCGAGGTATCACCCGCGGTGACTAGACCTCGAGACGAACTGAGATATCAGCCCCGACGTACTCATTAACGGTGACCGTTAGACATTGAATAATTACCTCCTCCTCGGTATGCTTGTGCGGTTCGGAACGTAGCGTGTAGGAAACAACGTTTACTGCAAAGAAGATACATACCAGGATCATCGTCTCTAATTCGGCTCGTACACATACATACGAGTTTTATTCATCAATTTTTCAATACGTCCCACCTATTGTCCAGGATTGCAAAACTTTCATTTTTTTACTTTAAGTAAACAATATTATATAACTGTACGTTCTGAATATTCTAATCTATTGAAATGTTTTTAGTATTTCACTTCTTATTTTTGAAAAAGAGAAAAGAAAACGATAGCAGAAAGGAGGGGGTGGGGGACTCCGTGTCACGTAATTGCCAGAAGCGGCGGGGGGTTAAATATTTATAAAATTTACGTCACGTGTTGTACGAATGGCCCCTAATATGCGTATATACATGTGAGGATTTTGTTTTCAGACGTGTATCACAAATTAGGCACGCTGTATGCACGACATTGTTCATTATTCGACCAATTAGTATCGTATCTAATTGTAAGTTTATTTGGAATCAAGATCACAATTTCCTGGGGCGTGCATCTACTCTTGCCCTCTTTTCGATTCGGCTCGTCGTCTTTTGGGCTTCAGTGACGGCGAGGCGGCAGGAAACGGGGTTCCTTCCCCGCCTGCATCGTCACGCGATATCGCTCGTCTCCCCTGTACATATTTTGAAGTATCAACCTCTTCTCTTCCCGACTCGATCCCTCTTCGAGTGTATCGCCGTATAATGTGTAATACGTGCAACGAACGAAACTCGTCCCCCCCCCCCCCCCCCCCCCCAGAGGTATTGGCGCACAGGGTCGTTGGTATGTGTGTTATAAATAATTTATCACGCGGCTCTTTTCGAATCGGTGAATCGGTATCCAGGTATAATTTGTTGTTTTTTCTTTACTTTTTTTTTTCTCCTCTTTTTTCGTTTATTTTCCATCACCTTATTTCAGCCTTGTTCCTTTGCTCAACTATTGTTTGCCAATCAATAAAATATTCTTCACAGAATGGCTTGTGAATATAACGTTCGTTCGTGTCGTATATAATTGTATTCTCATTTTTTTTTGTAATTTTGTTTTTTCTCCAGTTCGTTTATTTCGAATCAACACCCGTCGAGCCGCTGCTGTGTGTGACCGCACGGACGAAAATGAGACAATCGAAAACTTGTTTGGCTCGCTCTTAAGCTCTTTAGCCATTTTAAACCTTTTTAAACCATTCAACCCGCGTCATTGTCGCAAAGTAAATTGAATTTAACCTGTAGAGAATATATGTATGTCGTCGCGTCCACCGGGCAAAACACTGTCAAACGTCAGTTAACCGTCCTCCTCATGTAGCTGTGCTCGTTTTTTTTTTTTTTTAATATTTAATTCATGTTTGCCAATTCTCGCCATCGTCGCTGATAATGTAATGTTTTTCTATAATGTATGAAGAAAAAGAAACATCTTTCTCTCCATTGTACTAATCAATTAAACGCGTACAATTCTCGTCGCAAGAGAACAGCTTACGTTTTCGACTCGAAACGCATCGATTTTTGACCACTTTTCTTTTTTGGGTACTTACGCAAAAACTTTTTTGGCCCACGTGAATCTTTATTAAAAAACGAAAAAAATGATACCCTATAGGGCCCTTAATGATACGATGTACCCGATAGATGAAATTTACAAGATTGGGGCATTTTTTCATCCCACTTGTTACTGAAATGGGTAAAAAAAAAATAACTTCACCGTTCTAGGGTTAATTCAAAATGTTTTCTACACTTACCGTTACCACATCGTGTAGCGTCAAAGTGTTTGTACGGTGTATTATATGTATAGTTAGCCGAACACTAGAAGAGGGCTTAACCGGGCGTCGCTGGGGAATCCTTGGTTGGTATGTGGTAGGTAGTATCGGTAAAAAGAAGATGCAGCTTGGGCCTGCTGCTGATAGAACGTTAAGTGCATTTGGCGATTTTCCAGCCCCTAGACTGGCGTACAAGTGTTATAGCTATGGGTTTGGTATCTAGATGCCGGCGACTAGGACCCACCTTCGAAGGTTCGCTAGGCGCTGTGCCCGAGACCTCGTCATCCTCTCGTGAGATGTGGAGAGAGAGAGAGAGAGTCAAGAGCAAAGGGCGTGGGGGTGGGGCAGGGATTTTCTTTTCCCAACGACAGTCGAGAATTCGCGAGCCATCGACTACAATGAGTATACCTACGTACTACCACGCCTCTTCTTGACTTTTTATAAAAAGTTGGCCGATAGACGGTTACCGTCAGCCGTCTCAGGGCTTACTTCTCTCGATAATGTTATACCTTAGTGTAATGCTCCGGGAAAACGAACGGTGAAAAATTTATGATCATTGGGAAAAAGGCAGACTCAATCAAAAGCTTTTGTGTACGTACACCTATAGCCACCGTTTCGGCTCGCCTCGAGATTCCTTAAACGTATGGCTTGCACACGGAGAGAAGAAAAAGAGCAGACTTTACTCAAAACTGCGGGCAAAGAGATACACCATCACGGTTTTTGGTCAAAAATATCCATGTCAACTATATTTTTTACCAGAAATGTAGCAGATTTTACTCTGTAGACGGTAATTTTTTTTTTTATTGTTTCCAGAGTAAATTCTGCATTTTACGAAGTAAATTTTTATCAAAAACCCTGATGTCCTTCTATTTTCCTGCAGTTTCAAGTAAAATCTATTCTTTTATTCTCTTCGTGCAGTTTTGTCTATGGCATCATGTCACGGTATTCCTGTACGTATATATTTCATTTTATCGCAGCGTATGAAATTTCATCTCGCAGGATGGAACACAGAGAAGGATGCGTAGTATCATTCACAATATCGCTTGCGTTTATTAATACATGGGCTAGAGATGAAAAAAAAAGAACAATTTCGTCTTATTGCAAGGCGTTTGTTATTCGCAACTTTGGCGGGCCACATTTTACACGTATCTATACATCGTTGAATCGATCTTGGCGCGATCCGACTATGCTCTTTATCCCGTGGTCAAGGTTACGCGATACGCGGATCGGCAATATCTCGTAACTTCTGACGTCAATGTGCGATTCTATAATAATAATGCGCCCTATCCATAGTTGCAGAATTACACTGACCACATATTGTGGCATCGCGAACTTGGACCTCTTTTTTTTGCTGAATTAAAATACTGTGTAGATATTTTCGTTTATATTTACCCACACGGATTATGACACTGTATCTCGTAACTCTAATAACATTACACACATGTACCTGATACCTAAAATCTATTTGCAGACTTTTGGTTTTCTATAAATTAGTCACTTCGAGCTTTCCTTATTCGCAGCTAAAGCTGTAGAGGAAAATTCTTGTCTTTTTGTTGGAGCATGTAGCAGAAAAATATTTGTGGCGACGGTACGCCAACTTTCCAAATTTTTTTTCTTCTCTTCAATCCCGATACGATCCTAACACCGATATCCAGCGAGACGTGTACTTACGTACATTCGAACATGGGTTTCTCCTTTGTCTTGTTCACTTCGAAACGGGTATCAGATGTTCCCAAAGGTTTGCCGATGCGGGGAATCATTCCTGAATTGCGGAATTTTCCACGCGTGAATATATTACGCATGATAATTTTTGTTCGAAAAATTGCTTTCAATGTTTTGTTTGCCATCACTTTTACACACACACGCATATAATATGTTTTCCGTGACAGGCAGCCGGTAGTCCAGTTCCGACCCGACGAGCGTGACTTGAATATATTTTGGAATACCTGCGCGACGTCGTATGATATTTCCGACGTTAAATTTTAGATTCAATCTGGGATCAGCATGAGTTTACAGATCGGGCGGAGAGTCAGCCAAGACTACGTACGTGCCTCTCTTTCTATCTCGTCGGGCGTACAATATCTTTGCGTTATATTTGTAACGGGCATTAGGCAGCGTTAAAAACATCCGTTTATATTATCGCTGCCCAGTCTATCCGCATCAATTAATTACGCACCGTCTCCGTATAGCTCCCTCGGCTCTAACCATCATTTTACGACCGAGGATCGTTATTCCGTGTCAATGCGTAAACGCGGATTTGAAAGTAAACGATGATCGAAAGAAAAAGGAGAGACGAAAGTTTGAGAAGGATGAGAGAGGAGAGTCTTGCTTTCTTTTTGTTTTCTATACTTTTATTGATTTCTCTTTTCTCGACGATTGTGTCGTTCCTACTGGAATATTAAACTTCGTTCGTCTCTAAAATACGTTATACTCGATATATGTATATATATACATACATTTTATTGATCAAACGACACTCACTAACGCGTCCAATTAATCGCCGAGTCATCGTCACCCACGTCGAGGAAAGTGTCGACAATGACCTGCAGCCTTAATGCGGGATGAACCTGTGAATATATAATAACGAAGTGAATGCGGGCACGACGGAATATATGATTATAAAAGCTACGTCGTACGCCTCCGTTGGTGCAAGTCGACCGCCGGATCATATCGCGATCGTTCGTTAAGCCTGCAGTTTAGATCAGTGTAGTAAAGTCGAACTTCATTTATACAGGCCCGCCGCAGATACGGATCAGATCTATAATATTTATAGCCCAGTAGCGCGAGATCTAGAAGCGGTACAACCTGGCCTGTTGCCATCTCGAGAAATGAAAGCATCTCGGACGAAGATTAGTGCTGCTAAATTTCAACCGAGGCGGAGGGTAGGTACGGCGGGTGGGGGGGGCTGATATGTTTCGGAGATCGCTGATTCTGCCGCTGATGTTAATATAACTCGACAATCCATCGCTGTGTAGGGGATTAAGAGGAAATTAATTAATGGAAATCTATTAGATGCGTGTGAAAACAGAAACGCAGATTTTTTCGTACATTTTTTATCTCCAAAATCTAGATAAATTTTGTGTGCTGCTGCCCCCCCATAGTTTCCATAGTTTCACGTAAGCCTATTTTACATATCAGATATCGTTGCTTAGCGGTGAAGTATATGGCGAGTATATTATTAGCGGAATAAATATTGTTGGTATGATATTACGTAGGTGTGCAAAGATTGGATTTAAAATACGTTTCGCAATTTTTTCCTTGCCGACGGAGGCGTTATAACACGGAAGTTGATCGAGACCTTTGCTCTTATAGTGCGAAGGTATGGATAACCGGTGGTACGCCACGCTTGGCGGCTGCTAGATCGTAAACAACACCTGGACGAAAAGAAGCGAATAAATAGTGGGCAAAATAAATAAATAAAAGAAACAGTCGACATAGCAAACGAGGAAATATTCGCGCCGTACTGAAAGTACTCGATTGCCCGCTAGGTTTGTACGTGATCCATCCACTCACGAATATCATCGGTTTTACACGTTTGGTTTACCTTGTGCGGTCAGCGTTCTCTGTATACGGTGTCCTTCCGATGGTCTGTCGTAATCATCGTCGTTATTATTGTTGTTCTTTGCTCGTTAGAACTATCATTAGTGGAAACGATTTTTTTCCTCATGGTTCTCGTTGCTGATAATGTATATCTTGTACCGACGATGTTTAGAAATTTTATTCCTATCACGATCGGTCTTCTCTTTCTTTTCCGTCTCCTTCTTTTTCTTGGGGTTAGGTTTTACGTAGAAATGTTTCTTGAATAAACAGATGACACGCAAATCGCAGCGTGATGTATAGATTTTGTTGTGAAGTTTTAGCGTGTCTTGGATTCGATGCGTGTACCTTAATCAGTGAAAATTTTCGCGATAACGAAGTCAGAAGTTGAAAAGAAATTACATGGGGTTGAAAATAAAAATTGGAGAAACTCGGGCATATTTGTTGGTCGAGAAATTTTACGAGGGTGTAAAATTTGACGACGAGGTGAAGTAAATGACGTGTATATAAGTATCTGTATACCTACATAAGCACCTGTGAGCATCAAAGTACCCTTAAAATAATTTATACGGAGTTTGTGAGAAAATTCGTAAAACTGAGGGTTGCTGTTCTGCTCCTCGTTTTCTCTCCTCTCCTCTCCACTCCTCTCTTTTCCGTCGGACGCTTCGTCACCGCTTTGCTAATTGCATTAGCCACGTTTACACAGAGTAAGCGAGCTGCGTGTGTATAGGCGATACACATACATAGATACTAGTATACCTCCTGTACCTATACTGTACTAAACCCCGTTGCGAAGCGGGCGCTCATTTCTCATTTCTCATTTCTCATTTCTCATTTCTCATTTTCTTTTATTGGCCGAGGTAATTTAATTTGCCCAGGTGCTTCATGGCCCCGTTTTATCACGGCGCCACCGTATATGTAAACATCCACGCACATGTATGCAGTATTTCACACACATTACTTACTCGGGGTGTATCATTTGATCAAACATATTATTTTCCGTCAAAACAATTATTGTCTCTTCGGCCTCCTCGCTGTTCGGTGTGGGGTATAATTAAAGGATATAATACCTAATATCGATATGGGCTTAATGCAATATTAAAATATCTGCACGGCGTTGTTAATCTTTTGCTTCACTGCGTGGATGGAGATAAAGAAGTAGACGAAAACTATGCAAATAAACACTGCGTAATTTCATTTTATTCTTCGTACTATAAATGTGTATCACCTAGGGGCATCGAACGAACAATCGATCGATCGATCGAACTGCCTGGGAGGGAAGGAAAAAACGATTGGATCTTCGCTGCACGATCGTCGATCGTGATCCTCGAGTATCGTATTCGATACAATATTGTTACCAGTTGGCCCGTGAGTTGTTTACTTCTCCGCCGGACTGGCTATTTGATATTTATTGTGGTCCGCCGTTTATCTCGGTACTTGAGAGGATAGAAAGGGCCGATCGTCCATCGATATCAGGGCAAACCGCGATCGGGATCACGTACTATTTCGACTCACGTACCGAGCGTAACTCCAACGATTTCAGAGGCACAAGATTTTCAACCTTTAGTTGTATAGGTTGACGTTGCAATTGTCATAACCTCGGCTGCAAATTGCACGCTTAACTCCGGTCTACAAGTCTTGTGTCTACCTCGTCTCTTTACTTCCAATTCAACGACTTTTTTGACGTGGAATACAATTGTCGAGAACGAGGAGAGAAACAATTACTTTCAATTTTGCAGACGCCGAGTAACGTGTATGCTAATCTTCGGACGTATAGTTTGATTTGCGAATAAGATGGATGAGATACGACGCGGATTAGTTTTGGTCTCGCGCGCATGATGAGCTTTAAAGCTACGATTCCAAAATCCAAAGTCTTTCATAGGCGTTGAGGAAACGTAGAATTCATTGACGTTCACGATCGTGCTACTCGTGATTTATGATTCAACCATCCACGTACCCACGGTGACGTATGTACCTTATGTTGGCTCTTTTTCTGACTTAGTTCTTAAACGTGCCACTCGAAAAATTTGTGACAAATACTGAAAAAAAAATTTTCCTTAAAACTGGTGGAGGTAATAAACTACTTAGAGGTCGCTACCTATTGTTCTAATATTTTTTTTATTCGTTTTTCTGTCTACACCTCACGGATCTGTACATATATTAGTTTATTTTTTTCGTATCGTGGTCCAATTAGTGATTTTTCATCAACATCAGTACTGAAAACGCAACAGGGACATTAAGGTGATGCGATACTCCTATTTCGGTAGACAAAACTGTTATCCAAACTTCTCCGTGGCGATTAATTTTTCGGATAATAGACGAGAATAGCCAACTGCGGAATTGTTAGGCGCAAATTGCTGCTGATTGGTGAACGATGAATTGGACAACGATAGGAAAAACTAAACTAACATAAATATAAAAGTCTGTAAGTTGTACACGTAAAAATACATCAAAAATATTGCAACAAATGTTAGCGACCTCTAAATATTTTCTTACCTCCTCCAGGTTTCACGATAGTTTTTTTTCTTCCAATATTTGTTCCAAATTACTCGAGTAGCACTTTTAAAGAAAAAAAAAAAGAAAAAGAATGCGAAAAATGAGGCACCCCAACGTACCTACACACACACTATGTGCAACAAGGATATATATAGTCTCGACGGCTTCGCAACATGCGTCAGCGTCGTTACGCCCGGAGTCTCGGGTGAGTAAGCGCAAGAGGTCGAACAGCGGTTATGGGAGAAACGCCCTGGGTTGTCCGCCCTCTCTCCTCCTCGGAGGGTGGCGGGAGGACGAAGTCAACGTCGTTCGTAAAGTGTCATTCATTCCAGGCTACGCGTGGCCTTGTGAATTCACCGAGTCAACGAGTCACGGTCCTGCGTCGCACAACCTCGTCCGTCGGGCCATAATCTTAGAGAGATGAAAAGCGCGGGCGTCGACTGTCTTGTTGAGAAATATACTCCTCCCTCGACAAGCCCGTCGAATTAGTAAACCTTTATCTCGCGTTTCGGTTGCTCGATGTTACACCTATTATATGTTACAGCCGGTTACGAAATTGAGACTTGAATGAAATTCCGAGCGACAGACACAAAGCACCGCAACGATATTGTCCGTACTATGTGTTTTGTGGCATATAGGGCGGAAGGGCATGGAAGGCGCCAGCTCCGTTCGTATCCTGTATTTTAATCTCTAATTTACGAAGGTGGAAGGTAGGAAGGCCGGACGGCGATCATCTCGCCGCGATAAGGGCAAGCTTTGTTTTCATCTCTCGAGCCGTGGTTGCGTGTTTCGTCTAAAGGCGTCTAGCACGCGTCGCCTCAGCTCGGTAGGTATATACTTTAGAACGTGCCTGATAACGATAAGGAATAGCCGGTAGTCCGCCGGCGGCCAGGTATGAGGTGGTAGGAAGGCGGGGAAACCCCCGTATAGGGAGATTTAATCAGCACGCCATAAGGGGAAATTGTTAGCGAGTGGACGGACGGAGGGCAGCGGCTGGCTTGTGCTGCGTGTCTCGCGTTTCGCCTTGGTTGTTAGGTAGGTAGGTAGAGGAGTACTCGGCTTTAAGCCAGTTCTACGGTCGGCCATCGAAGAAGCACGTTTGTCATTGTCACGTATCCGCCGCCGGTGCCGCGGGGCCGCGGGTCGAGAAGGATCGTCGCTGCGGGACCTTTTATAACCCTTTTCGCTATTGCGGTAGTAGAACACTCGAGGATCCGTCGCGTCGTTGGCATGAGATTTCTTCATCCATATGAATGACAACTTACTACGAGGAGATATTAGGTCTCGACTCTGTCTCAATCTCTCCAATTAATCCTAGTCGGTCACACTTCGGTAGAATCGCATAACGATCACACTGCAATGGGTGAAGTTCACCCCAAATGTGATGTTTGCTTAACAAATGAGTTCCAAAAATCTAAAAAAAATACCGAGGTATTGCTTAAGGATCGTAAAAAAAAGCTCTCTCTATTAATAATCAAAATTGATTGTTTAAATATAGTAAATTCTCGGCAAAGTTAAAGGGAAGTGCAAAAAATGTCGTAAAAAAAGGCCTTTATTTCGCACGAGGAATGCCGCCACGAGGTCCATTTCCACGATTAATGGACTCTACGAGGAGTTTGAGAAATGTTTTGGACGAAATTCACTCCAAGTGACCGATTAGGGTTCATAAGTAAATGATACTTTTGTCTATGTAACGACGACGGTATGCAACGATCACGATGATGGCAACTCAAGTTGTAAACATTGTACCGTCAGAAGGCCAAGGGAGGCAAGGTTGGGGTTTCAAAGGATGAGATGAGGAAGAGAGAATGAGAGAGAGAGAGAGAGAGAGAGAGAGAGAGGGAGGTACAGATTCTCGATCAGTATAGTAATTGCCGCTCGATCACTTTTATACGTATATCTACCGGAGACCTGAGGATCGGAGGATATAAATCTTGGGCTAATTCAAGCCACTTCGAAAGAAGAAGAAGAAGAAGAGTCCCCGCGGGTTTTCTTCTGCGTTGAATCCTCTCTTCGTCCTTTTCTCCTCTCAGCCACTTGCCGGCTTCTCATCGCGCGGTGGTGGATCGGTATTATACGTGAAGCGGGATGAAGGAAGGAGGTGAATGCTAATGAATCGATTATGCGTCTCCGGCGTTCCAGGAGCGAGGAGAAACGGACGCCGCACAAATTAATCCTGAGTTGTAAAACGTCAGGGAGGAATAATGTAGAAATAAAATTTTCTCCTTTTTCCAAAGTAGGTACCGCGTCCATCCGTAGCTGCGAGCGAATCCGCGATATTTTCCTCATTACGATGAAATTCTGCCAGCTCCGCAAGGCGAGAAAATCCTCCTACTCTCTCTACTTATAGGTACACTGATTGTTAGAAACGAGTTTATTTACCGTTAAAAAACGTATATTACATTTCGATGTAGCGAAATAAATGCTTCGTTATTATTAGCAAATTTTAGCTAAGCCAAATAAATAACCGATCGAAATTTGTCAGTAGTTAACAAATCATATTTGGATCACCTAAAATTTGATAATATAATAACGAAATATTTATTTCGCCATATCTAATTATATACGTTTGTTAACAGTAAAAAAAAAAACTCTTTTCTCAGTGTATCCGTGTAACGTGTTGTCTTATTGATATTTACGAGTCGACATATCATTGACCTTTTCGCTTCTAGCATCAAAGATAGTGATGAAAAAAGAACATGAGACCATTGGCTGTAATTAGCAAATGGTGTCTTTCACTCTGAAAGAAATCAATTTTTACCCATATCATACCTTGGGTTATCTAATTCCGCCACGCTGAATTATCATCAGGTTGAAATTTGGAGCCGTTAATGTAACGATGCATCTTTGAAAAATTTCGTGTTATTTTGCAATTTTAGGATTACTTGAAACTAAGTAAACTGTTAATACGGCCTGTATCAACAAACTTGAATTTTGTAAATTCAACTTCTTCGGGTATTCTAACGGTGCAAAATCACAATTTTTGTTTCAACGTTTCAATGCATTAACGTTATCGCTAACTTAATTCCAAAAACTTGGTTCGGACTATCGGCTAACGCCGCTTGCGAATCGCGTCAAGGGTACCGTCGTCATACTCGTGCAATCCTCCATCTATACCCTACTATTATAAATTTAATCGTATATCGTTACGCCGACAAACAGCGAGGAGCCTCCTTTGCTTCTCTCCGCGTGCTCGTCATTAATCGCGTACGTCGAGTCGTGTTTCCTCCCGTTTGTTCTTTTTGCCTCTCTCCTCTCCTCTCCTTTCCTTTCCTCTTCTCCCCTCACCTCTCCACGGTTCGTCTTGGGACAGTGAATAATGGCGGAGTTGTCCTTCGGCGCGGCGTCTTCGTCACTCTCGGAACGGTTCCGCGGGCTCCGCGTACATTACGCCGAGGGACGGGTAGGTATTATACCTACACTGCGCCTACCGACTACCTACGGCGAAGTCGGTGTTGCCTCTGCCTTAGATTCGATCTGCAGCGATATAGTTTTCACATCGAGCCCGCGAGGCGTTCGAGATAACCGGACTAGAGAGCAGCTCACTCCTCCTCTCCTCTGCTCTCCTACTATTCATACTTCGTCTCATTAAATCGGAAGCGCTTCGTTTTGCCCACCTTACTTTACTTTTCATAAGCTTTATTATCGTCGAGATCGTCCCAATCCTACAAGTCCTTCACAAACTTCAGGGTCTGTATAATAATATGTGAAACTTGTTCGGTAGATCGTGATCGACGTGTTTGAGATCGCGATTCGCGCCTCTCGCCAACGTTGTTTTTTCCCTCTAATTAAATCTTCCGTCAGCGTACCGAGTCAACCTTGGTTGTTTTTTTAAATTAAAAATTTTTTTATTTTGATTTTTCCTTCACCATACCTCGGTGTTCTTTCGCATTTTATTAAAGTTCGATTCGCTCAGCTCGCAATTTGACGACTTGTACCTATAATCGTTGCGAGACATCGACCGAGAGATGGGATTTTTTATAATCGCCGGGAACCATCGTGAAATATGATTTCACCGTGATCATTATCTTTCGTTGAAAAATTGCGCATCATTTCCTGACACGTTACAGGTAATATTCACAAGTCGTTTTGTACTCTTGGACCTCGACTCGCGTGCTTGTTTCACTCGTGTGCCTTGTACGTACGATATAAAAGTACATATAACGATATTTGCTTGAAAAGGGTGCAGGGAGTGGAGGAGGAGAGAAAGAGAGAGAGAGAGAGAGAAAGTCGAAGTACGCCGGCAGGTAAGTAAGTAACGAGTTCGAGCGGCTGGCCGTAGTAGCAGGGGTGGTTGGGCGTATAATTGACGCTGTAATTTCACGCGAAAATGGAACGGTATACACGCAGGCAGGCTGCGTCGAGAGACAATATACATAATATTTCGTATTTTCAAACGAGCCGCGTTGAACGGCAACGGCGACGCAACCAACGCTATCACGTGACACTTTTAATTACGAGTCGAGTCCTCGGACCTGCTGCACCAGCGACGGGGTTACACGCAATCATTTCAAATGGTAATTATCTCGCACGAGGCACTCGTCAACCGTCCTGACGTTTCTATTTAATATAATTACTCGCGCGGACTGGCGTGACGTTTCCAAGCGGCGTTACACATAACCTCCAACCTGCTTATGCATATCATATATGTATCTTTATTATGTATATATTATATGCTCATTCGTGTGTATCGGTATATAATACCACTGTTTTCTAAACAATATTCATACGCCAGCTCCGTATCAAGTTATATTCGACGACCCGCGATGCTCGTCCTCGCCTGTGACATTCTTCGTTCATTCGATCAGGCGGTTGAAAATTTAAAGGACGGAATCAGCGTAACGCATGCGCTTATCCATTCACTGCATATATTTATGAGAATGGTTCACCTAACCAACGGGAAGGGAAAAAAAGTCTGTAGGTACCTCGTCTCCTCTTTCTATGCGGTATACCTATGTTTTAAAACGAAAGAAATTGAGTCGTCGGGATGTTTCATTCCCCTTCTCGCCTCGTCGCGTCGTGACTCGTGTCAGTCAGTCAGACGTGCGTGAATAATTTCTCCGTATCCAATTTTAAGAGGCCTTCGGGATTTCGACGAGACGAGAATGCGATTGTTGGTTCATGTATTCTACGTATAATCGGTGTGATATGCCTCGTGCTTTCCTGCATCTTGGGGGAGGGGATAACGGGTGACAAATGAGGCGCCGGGCCCTCGGATCGCAATCTCGCGGATGTGCGGTATAATCTCTGATTATCATGGGAATTGGCCATTTTTTTTTCCCAGTTTTATCTTCACGCAATATGAATAGTTCTTTATGCAGATGTGCATCGACGGGCGTGGGCGATGCTATCGCGGAGTTTCTTGCCAAATGGAAATCACTTATGGCTGGCAGCGTGCGTGCGCGATGTCGAGGATTTCTATCTGTGTCGACGTTTCTTCATGTACGCATACGTACCCCTCACGTAATACAAATTTATATACATGTGCATACATTATGGTTGTCCTAAAAAAGATCATTTTTTAATTTCGACAGTTAACCTTGTTTGCTCCGTCACATTACTTTCTTTTCATTTTTTTCTTTGCGTAGTAGCTCGCAGTTCACCACGAAATACATGCGCACGCGTGCAACCGCTGGAATTTCCTTATAACGATAAAGCGTACGTAAGGAATGCATGCGTCGCGACCGCGGCGAGACATCTTGAAATGGAAAAAAAAAACTGCACAACGGGTTGTGAGTGTTGACAAGTCGAGCACAAAATCTCTCGTTTGCGAGGGCGCGGAAGAAGGGACGAAGAAGAAGAAGAAGAAGAAGAAGAAGAGGGATTGATTCACCGGCGAAAAGAGTCGGACCGGCGTATTTCGCGTTAGCTGGCGATGAGGAAGAGGGAGGAGGGAGAGACCTTGCGAGTGATTTGTTGCTACCGAAACTATTATCGTGTCGTGTCTCCGGGGCGACAGGAAGACACGCGGCCGCCGCTTTTCGCGTTCGCCGATTCTATTAGAAAATTATCGCAAGGGGATCGAGACGTCGAGGTTGCTGGCGTTTCGGGTTACGTTTCATTGTTGACATATATATATATATATATATATATATTTTTTCTTTTTTTTTTCTTACATCTTACGTCTCTGTATGTCTTTGACATTTTTTGAAGTTATACTTCTTTAGGCGCGTTATGAAAAACTGATGAGAGTGAAATTTCAAGATGCGCGCGCATCACTGTAACACAAAATTGTAACACAAAATTAACAGGATGAAGTTGCCCACTCAACCGAATTCAATTTCAAGATGCGCGCGCATCACTGTAACACAAAATTAACAGGATGAAGTTGCCCACTCAACCGAATTCATTAAGTCTCGAAAAATTTGTGAATATTAGTGAAAAAATTGTGCTAAAATACTTTTTCAAGTGCTCCAATATAATTGAGGTTAGTTATCCGTATGTATTATTTATTGATATAAATTAAAATATCATTATTTAATATAATTAATACTACATATTATTAAATTATCAATGTTGAATATTTATTATTGGTTTTTTAATATTTACAAAATAAAGAAATAAATTTAATAGAACATTTAATAAAAAGTTCGTGACAAAAATTTAATAGATTATTTAAATATAATGTAAGACATCCGTTATTTGTTTTATTGTTTTTTATTACATACTTCTTTTCTTTATCATTGTGTGACAGAAGATTTTGACATGTTGTGTATTTTTTAATGATGCCAAAGAAGTATAACTTCTCACGCGCGTACATAAGTACACGCACCCATTTTTTTTTTTATTTTCTTCTGTCGCCAAATTCTTAATCACGACGACGCCGCCTCGCGTTTCTGGGAAGAAGACGAATTCGAATCGCGGCCGCGTCGCCGCCGCATGCCTATCGCATCGTTATTGTCTAACCGTGGTGTTTAAAATTAGAATGAAATGGAATTACCGACTTGCTCGGTGATTAAACGACTCGCCGACTAAGCGACTAACCGTGTTTAGTTAGTTCGATCCGACTCGACTCACGCGGCTACTACTCCTATGCCGCCGACGTCGCCCAGGGAGTTACTGCAACGGTTATAGGAACCCATCGCTAGTGTCGAATACCTACTTTTCCCGGGATCGAAATAGGAGTTACCGGACTAGTCGAGGAGAGTTTGTTTCGATTTCACATCGGCATATGCTTTTGCCGACCTCGTTAGGTTCATTGTTCGACTCTCTCGTTGTCAGCTTTCATTTTTTATGAAATAATCACGCAGCTCGAATGGCGGAAACTTTTCAAACCCTGTTGCAGTATCGGTTTCGCGCTCGATGCCGTATCAGCGAAGGTATAATCAATGCGACTCGTGACGAGGAGAGGTAGAAATCTCGTTTCAACTCTGCCCGCAACTCCTTTCGCATTTCTTCTCTCTCTCTCTCTCTCTCTCTCTCTCTCTCTCTCTCTCTCTCTCTCTCTCTGCGTCCGTCATTTTTATTTTTCGCCACTCTTCTGTGCTCGGCTGGCGTTGTTAGTCTTCGGGCGTACCCTTCAAACGTCGCCAGCTTCGTCATTTTCTCAGGGACACACCGAGAGTGCAACGCCGCCTCCGTCGCCTCCTCGCGCCCGTTTCTCAGCTCTCTTCTTTTTTTTCCCTTCCTTTTCCCTCCAACACTCCGGCAGCAGCAGCAGCAGCAGCATCTCTTCTTTCACCCGCTTGAGCTGTCCTCCGCTTAGCTTATTCTCCTCTTTTACCCTTTGCGGATTGTTGTTGTTGCCTTTTTTTGGTTTCAATTTTTATTTTTTCTATTTTCACCAGACGTCGCCCGTCACTCGACTCGCTCTGAGAACGTCGTCGTTCCTGACTCGCATAAATCCTTCAACTTCTTCGATTGTAACGAGTAGTAGCGTTTCTATAGCTCGACTTGTCGTCTTCCCTCGCGTCCCCGCCTCTTCACCTCTCACCCTCTCTTTCCCCCTCTCTCCTATCTCTGCTCTGCTATCTTACATCGTTATCATTTTACTTCACTTCGTGCAATTCTATCTTATCTCTATCTCCTCTATCATTCCTCCACCTAGCTCCGCTTTTCTCGCCGTCTTACTTGTCTTCGTCCGTCATCCGCAGTACAATTCCACCCTCTCCGCATCGTCCACCTTGTTTGATATTTTTATGCGCGCATGAATAAAACTATCTAGTCATACGCCTATTTTTCTTTCATCTCTTCTTGCCTACCGTAATGTTTCTCCAACATTATACATTTTCACGTACGCGTATAAACGAACAATGCGAGTTTTGAGACATCTATAACGATCGCGGCGGTTGGTCCTGCGGGTACATTTCGTGTCCGAAGGATTGACCTAAATTTCCGTTGAAGCTCGTGCTTCACCACAGCCGCCGAAGGCTTCGCGAGACCTAAAGGTACTACGTAGGTATCGCGCGGAACGCAAGCGCCGCGTGTTACCAATCGTTTAATTCGCATCTCAGCGGGCACACCGTGCTGCGATGGTTGATTACGCAATACCTGTAAGATTTATAAACCGGTTCGCGAGATGTCTATATTTCAAATATACCTACCGTTATAAGCTCCTCGTCGCCCGTACGAGTTATCGACGCAGGTCTCGTACAGTATTAATCCTTTGCCTCTGTATAATTGTATTATTCGTATCCTGCCAGGTACATTATTATTACCATCATCATTATTATTATTATAGACAGCGTGACACTCGGTTTGAGCGTGCGACGAGGAAATAAAAACGGGAACGAACACATGGCGCGTGGGCTCGATTTTCATTATAAAATCAAGTCATTGTATCTGCGCGCCTACAGTTCGAATTGAATTGCGTCGCGGATTGCAGATACGATCTTTCGACGACTCGACTTACCTTTCGACAGATTTCGGGGATACAGATCCCCCGAATCGACGACCAACCCGGACGCAGTGGTCGGTCACCTCGCGACGTCGATCGTCGATCCGCACGATTTGTCGCTTGTATACGTAGGTATAATTCAGCCGGGACCCTCCATGGGAGAAATATTACTCCAGGAATATCACCGCGGGTGGGCTTCCGGCCGGAGGAAGAAGCTCTCGCTTTTTATATACTATCTCGTATTCGCAGCGGATATCGATACGTATTTTTGACTCCGAAGTTAGGCATCCGCATTTATGCAGCGACGGTATTCGATACCGGTTTCTTTCCTCGAATTTACCCATTATTTATACGTGACATGCATACGACAGTGTCTGATTATTGTCGATCCAGTTTACTTTTTTGTTATACGCCGATTTCGCGTAAATTCGAAACTGTATCCTTTTACCTTCGTCGCTTGGTTTCTTCTACACTTGATTCGACAACCTTGTATGATTTTTATAATTTCCGCGTATACGCTGTCGTCGTCCACCTCGGGAGGTGATTTGGTTCGGTTCGTCGATTCGTGACTCGTGACTCGTGAGTCATTGGACACGTCGGTCATGGGAGGTGGAGGAGAGAAAGGTGATCGGGCACGGGCGTGTATCTCGCACGCGATCGACGCACAGGCCCCTACACCTTTCGGCTGTATACACGTGGGTACGCGTTCGAATGCTAGCATGCTGTTTTACATTTTTATTTCCGAATATTACGTATACATTTCGCGCCTTATCGCCGGATCGGACCGAGCTTCTGACCCCCGTTCTCTTTTACCTGACGGTGCACCTTTCCCCATCCCTCGCTCTGCCTTCTAATTTATTTCGAAACCGCCCCTTGCTCTACCCTAACGCCATTCGCCACCAAAATATACATATCCGTAATACGTCATTTCTGTCTTATATAAGAGAATGTTTTTAATGTGAAAAAAGTGCATCGACAATTATTACCCCTGAATACGAACGAAGGTGAAGTTCGTAACGTTACTGTAACACAAGAAGACTTCATTCGTGTTGTTTTTTTTTTAAATCTCGTGTTACAGTAACGTTACGACCTTCGAATTCATGAATAGGAAGACTATACGACAGGGATCGGTACACCTACTTCCCGACTTCTCCGGGTATACGATACCCACATACTACGCAGCCAAGTCAAAGACGGAGTACGCAGTCGGGTAACGCCTGAACGTACTCGCTAAACACTGCGTATGGTTTTTGGTCACGTGACCGGATTAGGTAGAGGCAGTGAGGAGCACGCGAACGAGTGAGCGACGACTTTGCGTCCTCCAGGCCGCGGCGAGAAACGGCCGGTAGGCAGCAGCGCCGCTTGTTAATCTAACTTGATAACCGCGAGCACGCCTACATTTAGAAGTGATATCTATGGGATCGGAGCATGCAGAGTGAAATTCGAGCCGTGGGCTTGAAACACGCCGGAGTTTCGAGGCCACGCGACTCGATCACCCTCCTTCTCAGGGCTCGCGGGGACGACAAGGGCGGATCAGCCCACCCCAGCCTTACGTATAATAATCTTCCGCGTTCATCTTATGGCTAACAATAAGATCAACGTTTCACACGCATTGAACGACATCACGTTAAATTTTACTCAACATTGGTCCCCTCTTTTTATGTTGCAGGTAAGACCGCACTCTGTGAAATAAAGTAACATCTCTAAGCACTCGGTTATAAGACGCCTCGATTATTCCTTGGGTATTTACTAGCCTCCGATCAAGGTGAGTTGACGTCCACACGATATGTCGTAATTTTGGATAGATTATGGCAGCAGTGGTATCCTATAAATGATCTGCCGTACAGGGTTAGACTGGAATCGGAATCGCATGTATAACGATATTATAAACGAGGGTCGACTGTTCGTTCAGAGTGTCGTATTTCAGATCATCCTGTGTACAATCAAATCTTAATAAGACCGAGGCTTGCAGGCTGAAAAATTCAGAGTAGAATGACGTAGAGTAATGATAAAAGACGAGGGTGTAGGGCGGGTGAAGGACAGAGAGTGACGGAGGTACCGGAATGTAAAATAAAACTAATGCGAAAATGCGCCATTCACCCAACGCTCGGGTGGATTATTTTTAGATCGAATTTGACGGGCGGGAGCTTAACTGGTACGAGTAAACTACCGCCGCATTGATGATAGAGCCACTGCGAGAGTTGGGTGTTCCTTTTAGATGTATTCCCGTTGGTATGGATAAAGGAAAAAAAATTGAATTGAAAACATCGAATATATGTTGTTTTTTTTTACTTCAACTTTGATTCGTCTTATCGGTTTGATGGAGGATGGAATGTAGTAAGGATCGAAATGGATCCTTATATTATACACCCTTGTATGTTCAGCATCGTGGCAAACGAAAACAAGTTTGAAGTTAGTAACGTTAGCATAACGAAACATGATGGGGAAAAAATTATTGTTTTACAATTTTAGAATGAAATTCAAGGCGTTGGCTTTTCGAAACATGAATGTGTTTTCTTTGTTACGATTTACTGAGTTGAATTTCAGACAATCTCAAGGATGAAAGTAACGATATTTCTTAAACGTCTATCGATAAGGTAACGTTATTAAGTTCGACTTCGTAAAAGAAAAAAAAACGCTTCTTGACTACTTCAAATTATTAAATTGTGTATTTATACTAGGATACTTGGGAACGCACGAAGCTTTCCTCATCACACATTTTGAACTTTCATGACCGAGGGGGTGCCGCTGCTGGACAGGGAAAAGTGAGAAGGGTGCAAAAATCGAATCGGCTCGATATGCGGCGCCGCGTGGCTAGTCCCGGCTGGTTTCCTGCCGGTTTTAATTGGCTCACGAATTACATGTTAACGTACCAGCAAGCGTTTCCTGCCTTCTGCGTGAAGCGACGAATGCAGGGTGGATTGCAGGGCGACCCCGTGGCAGCTGTCGCTTTGAGTCCGTCGTACTTCCACGAGGACGCCGACGACCGCGACGTCGTCACCTCGCCGTCTGTCAACGCCGCGAGTGAATATTCATACGCCTCATGTTGTCCGGTCGCAGTGTAAGGCTGTCCCATGAAACGGAAACCATACACGGATACCGTAACGCGGTGCGTTGTAATATCGAATTGAACCTTTTAGTTTCCAGGTCTATGCTTGAAAATTGCTCGAAGAAAGATTTGGAAGTTTGAGTAAGGCGTCGCCATCTCGGGATGGACGACAGAGATGTTGGTTCCGTTCAAGTATAACCAAATTGCGGCGACTCTTGGCGTTCTTACTCCCTCGATGAAACACGGCTGCTCGTTATTCCGTAATTGCGGTCCGCAGGAGATACGCTCAGATAAATTCATACGAGGGAATTCGCAAAACGATTCAAGAGTCGCCCGAACCAGTCATGCGACTCCCAGGCTGCCGATCTCGTGCTTTCAAACTCAATGACAAAGACTTACGACGCCGGGCCGCGTCTTCGCCACGAGGTACAAATAACTCTGCACTGCCTTCGTGACCTCTCCCGGTTGACATGCAAGACCCAACCGGAGGTCACGAGCCAACATTCCCTGGTAAATTCTCCAGGGCGACTTGGTACATACTCGCCTTCGTATACGCTGGTATCTACAGTCCGTTTTACTTTCGTGCTTCCTCATCTCCGTATTTGTCTTCGTGGTCGAACAATTCGTTCCTGTCAAAGTCGTTTCGAGCGCTCTTGCTTTGTTACTCACAAAGACTGCAGCCATACATACCTCGTCTCGTGATATTACGTCCGTTCCGATGATAAAATAAATGCACCTCGAAGCTGCAGATATGATCGTGGGACTTGTCGATTCTCAAGGGATTCTTTTCGGCGGAGCTCTGACATTGTCTCTGAGACAACGTTTCCCAAGGTGTACGCCTTGCAGCCCTGTAATCCTGCTGATAAATAATTTAGTTATAATACTTGGACTTCCTTATTCGATTTCCCTCGGCGGCAGTCGCAACTAGGAGAACGATTATCGTTACCTTGGTAATGGCAGAGTTCGATTACCCCTGCTGCGAGTCCTTAGTAACTCGGCAGTTATCTCCGACTCCATCGCTGCAGCGGAGAGCTATCCTCGCAATTTACACCTAGCGACTACTTTTTCCCCTCGGGGCATCACCGAGAGAATCGCTAAGGCGTCCCGAGTAGCTGGGAAAGTCACGCGGTGCCCGGAGCCAGCAGGCTCTACGCGGCTCGGCCACTTTTCCCTTGTGTCATTCCGGGAATCTGGAGTTCCGAGCCCAGGAAATGTGTATAAGTAGGTGGAAAAATGCAACATCATACACTCTACTGTATCCGTACAAGAAATTCTTTCACCTCTACCAGGTGCAGTGTGAGTACGTTTCTTCTTTTCTCCCTTCCCTCCTTATCGTTCTTTTGCGGAGGTTCAACATCATCATCATCATCATCATCATCATCAGTCCAGTTAACATGCCGGCGCGTGACGCTCCGCCAAAAAAGGATTTGATTAAACGAATGTAATTTCTAACGCAAGACGGCTACCCATTCATCTGCCAATCCTCCGGCCAACGGGCGTGAAACAAGAAATGTCAATAGTGAAAGAGAGCGGGAGACGAGGGCGAGAAAGCTCGGGGAGTACATACCGAGGCCTATGAATACATTGCGCGGCAAAGCTCGCGAGTAGGTTGAGCAGGCAGACACGCGGGCGGAAGGAAGATATTTCAAGCCCTCTAGGATATCTCCGCTGTCTCTTCGCGTAAGACCCCGTAGTCCTACAACAGTTTTCGAGTCTCTCTCTCTCTCTCTCTATCACTACGGATATGTACACGTTCTTGAATAAACATGCCCGATGATCCCCTCGGTTGCTGCCCGCGATACTGATGCTGCTTCCCAGGTCGGCTTCGGACCGAGATGCGCTTTCGAGGAGGAGCTCCTTCTTAATCCATATGTATGTATGTACCGTCGTCACAACAACCGCCTCCATCCCTCCTTCACTACCTCTCTCTCCGCCAGAAGTCCGGAACGTTGTCGGAGCATCCAGTCGTGGTTCCTTTGTCCTTCGCCCCCGTCAAAGGTGTTTATAACGAGACCATGACGGCGATGCTTACCCGCTCTCGCCCCTTCGCCAACCTCTTCTCTTCATCCAATATTCACGCCACTCTCGTTTCTAGTTGAAATTTGTTCTAAAGCTACTTCACCAACTTGACGAACGGTTCTAGTTATTGTTGCCATCGCGATGATGAAGGGTCTTTTCATTTTAGAGTAAAATATAAGAGAGCCAGCCTTTTGTATTTACCGTCAAGCACCGGCATGCCATATTAATCGACGATTGGTATGACAGGTGGTCGTAATTATATCGGTGTAAACGTAGAACGAGTTTGCAGAAGATGACATTTAAAAATGTACCGTACGAGAGGACGGAGAAAGAGAGAGAGAGAGAGGTAGAGTTTTGGTGACGATATATCTCAATTATCGTGCTCAACGAGAGTTAGGATTGTTAAGCAGTGAAATGTATGTTTATTTCTACCGGGTACGAATACTATTACCATACGTAATCTCTGATCGTGTTGGCGTGCTTGGCTCTCCCTTCCCCACCACCTCCCCCTTTTGCGCCTCTCCCTTTGATAAAAGGTCACGTACTTATTTAGGACATGAAACGGGGTTGCGCAAGCCCGATGAAACGACCGGCATCACCACTTAGCCATTTTTATTATAGGTAGCCGCAAATCAAGAAGCGGTTTTTTGCTTGGGTGACTCGCGGCGTCGCGTTGCGGCCACGCGACGATGGTCGCTCCGTATATTCCCTGCAACGTACTTACAGCCGACGCAACGGGGCGACCCTCTAACGACTTGGCGGAAGTTTTTCAGTGTTTCGCGGTGTAATTTGACAGAACGCGGTGAGAGTGCGAAAAAAACATTACAGATGCCGTAGATTACCAACATACAACAGGTGTACGTAAAAGTATAGGAAAAATCAGGGCGAGGATCTCGGGAAAAGTTGAATTCGTTCGCGATTATGTGGTGGTTGTTCGTTTAAAATTATTAACCTTGCGAGCGGTGGTAGAAAACTAGAATGGATGACTGATAGAAATAGAATGATATTAAACTTTCAATGACGCGAAAGTTTAATTCGTAGAATTATCAAAATGTAGAAAGTTCAATTACAATTTGCATTACCCTACGTACCTACTCTAGGCTGCACCAGCGGGTCCAGCTTTGTGAATTATGACCGCTAGTTTGTTCTCACTGCAGCGAACGGTAATCAGAATAAATGTTATTCTTGCAGTCTGTTTGCCATAGGGTACCAGGGTGTCCAATGACGTGAAAAAACTTGAAAATTTTTAAATGTCACGAAATTCAATGCGACTCCTAAAAAGTCACGAAATGTCGTGAAAATTTACTAATGAACCTGAAAATTTTATTTTTAGGTCAATTGGTAACTCGGATTTCAACAATACGGATATATTGTTACATTTATCGCGCGTATTGCTAAGGTGATATGAAAGTTGAAAAAACGAGATTTTAATGTCAAGTTATGCTAGCTATACTCTAAATATTTGGAAAATAACTTTTAAAGATTTTTGAATGTAGTGCGCGGATCGTTCAAAAGGTAAAATCTTTATTTTGTTCCTGAAAATTTTTTAAATGCCACGACTTCCTGGTCGCCGAACAAAGTAGACACCGTGGCTACGCGTCGCTGCAACTCGCCAAACCGCGTGTTATAATTCCGCTGATCGTGAAACAATGCGCCGACTAAAATTAGGTATTACAACCCTTGGATGACATAAACTTTGCGAAAGGGCAAGAAGACTTATCGAATCGACCCTAATGGATTCTTTACGACAATTACGAGAGCTTACAAAAGCCCGTTTGACGCGTCTGCGCCGATTGCGGTTTGCACTGGTTGAATTGAAATTAAGAAGTGCAGATGAGAGCGCGTCATGTAGGCATAATAATCGCACGATTCTGCACGCAGGCACGCAGACACGATGCTCTTGCACGCAGGCGCGCATACCTACTTCGGCGAGGCGGGCGGTTATTCCCAGCAGCAGACGCGTAATTGTAGGGTATTCAAGGTCAGACGACTTGACAGCCATTTTATGTAATTTCCACGACAGCTCGGCCCGACAAATTGTTATTATAACCGCGCTTAACCCCCCTCTTCCTCCTCCCGACCTTACCCTCTCCATTCACCCCCCCTGCATTGTCTTTGCGCCCTCGGTTTTATCTCCTCGCAACTCATTTTTTGCTATCTTCGCGTCTGCACGTAATCGCGATTCGTTTCTCCAATCGTCTCCGACTTCGCTTGAACCACGGTAATAATCGTTTTCATTCCGGGCCGAATCTTTTCTTTCAGCTTTTCTTTTCATTCCCTGGTAATACCTAGGTCTAGATCTTGCGCTGCGTCGGCGGTTGTCTATCGTGAAAAACACGCTTAATTCATAGGGCTGAAAAGCGTACTCGGCGATATCGTGGCAAAAAATTGTGGCGCCCCTTTAGTAGGGTATATTGCAAAAAATGGGGGTGACCCTGAGAGTAGTTTCTGTAAAAAAAAAAAAAGAAAAAGAAAAAGAAAATAAACAAGCGCGTCGACGAATCGATGGAGCAAGGATTCTCTTTTATCTCTTATTCTACTTTATGTGCACGTAGCTTTTCTCACTATCGCTACGCCGCTTTACATATAATAAATAATACATTTCTTTTAACTCCCTGACCGTGTAATAACTTCTTTCTTGCATGCGTTAGAAAAATTGGACCGAGAGTTCTACAAGGATGATGAAATGTTCCGATCCCGCTTTTTCGTCTTCTTCTTCTTCTTCTCCTTTTTCTCCTTTGGCTTATTAACCTTGACCCGATCAGGTTAGCGGGAGACGCCATGCCGGTGTTGTTGCAGACCGGATCTTTCCGTATTGAACAATTACGTACCATTTTGAGAAATGACTGACCAAGGGAGCCGAACGTTCGAGTATCGTGGTCATTAAAAGGTTGTTCTAACGATAACTCTGAAACGTGCCCGCAATAATTTATAGATCCTTCTCCCTCCCCCCTTCAGCTTCTCATCCAGCATCTGCGGTGGAAGGATCTGCTCAGCCGTCTCCGCATTCTCAACAGCTAGCTCTTATATACCTACATGCGGTGCAGCTAACTTGCCAAACCACTGAAGAGATCCGGTCGCAGTTAAAGTGACGAGCGAAACAGGCAAGCCAGTTGGCAGACAGCGGCCGGGCTGCAGCATATTCTGCAATGTGCGTCGGGAAAATAAGTCAGGGACGCCGGCGCGTCGCGTGGTTTCATCTTGTTATCTCTCGCTGCTTTCTCCGTTTCTTTATTCGTTCCGTTTCATTTTTTTTACTCTCCCCACCGCCAAGAATGCTCTCGTGATACTTGTGCGCATTACCACGCCGCCGATGATCTACAAAAATCCTACATCCTGTAGTCGCGAGTACCTCGGAGCGGAGCTCGATCATCTCTCTTTCTTCCCCTCTCTTTCTCTCTCTCTCTCTCTCTCTCTCTCTCTCTCTCTCTCTCTCTCTCTCTTTGTCTCTCTCTTTCTCTCTCTCTCTCTTGCGCCTGGGTCAAGAAGTCGGTAGAAAATTCTTCGTCCGTGTTTGACCCTGCGAGCGAGATGATGCAAACCGGTTTACCGATCTCGCGGGTTTAACCGAGCTGGATAAAAGGATGGAGAGATAATTTCTTACTTGCGCTGCAGTGCAGCCCGAGTCGTCTTCAATCTACACCCGAGATTTCTTGGATACGATTCGATCGGAATTGAAACCCGAGACCCCCGACCCACTGTACGCCCGGTGGGAATTTAATCAGCTGTATTCGCGGGTCTCTCATCAATTTGTTGACGAAAAAATAAAAGAGGAAACGAAACGTTCTCTTTTCGTATATTCAATTAGATCGCTACAAATCGAAACACAGCATTTGCGTATCGATGTACGAGCACGTATTTACATATTTTGTTGCTTTGATAAATCGTCATAATTACAGTCCGATAATTGGAGCTGCGTCGCGTTGTACTACGCTGCATATGGTTACAATATATACGCACGATGATTATGCACGAAAGCGAGGAGAATAACTCAATCTCCTTCCTCGTTCGCGCCCACCCAAAAATTAATTTCTCAGAAGCAGCTGATCCCTTATTAGGCGGACGTTATATCTATCCAGTTTGAATCGTTCCGTTCTTGATTGCTTAACATTTTTCTCATTACTCACCGCCGTGTATCCGGACTGATTTGAATCTCTGTGACATAACTCATTCCGACACGAAGCCAACAAGCACACGCACACCCGTCTATAATATGCGGACGCTTGTTTCTCTCTTGTAGTCGTATAATTATACAGCATTACTTACTCCGTACGGTCACGTGGGCGAAGGACGGACCCTCAAGGAAACGCAGATTTTCAAGTCAATCGTTTATACTCACAAGTTTTCAACAGCCTCGTTCGTTCCTTTCTTGCAATCGCTGAACAATTTATTTTCACACCAAGGTACACATCAGCGATCCCTTTCGCTTCGTACTATAGAAAAGCAAAAGAACGAAAAAGATGAAACCACGGCAATTAAACGATCCTGTATTCTCTTCCAGGCAATCCTCTGTGCACGTAGTTTTTACGCATAGCAACAGTTTTCTCTCGCAATTGCATGGGTGAAAGCTGCTGTCGATTCTGCGTCATGTAATATCAGTGGATAGGTGTACACGTATCACCTGTCATGGTAGGTACGACGACGTTTGCTTAAAAATGAAAACCCTGACAATCGGTTATAGCTGTGCCATCCATTCCATGCGCGGGAAATTCATCCTAGTCCCGATCATCTTCACGCGTTAATTAACCCAAGTTGAACGTCATCTCCATGATGTAGGAGACAAGGTGAAACGATGCGTACACGCTTCAGTCGAACCAATCAGAATACATGTCCAAGATGACTTCATATAGGCTTTTAATATTATTATATTTGCAAATTTTGACCGAAGAAACTGGCATTTTTAGCAAACTGAATATACGGAAATAAATAATCGTAACCTCAAGTAACCTACTTACGTGATCTCTGTGACGTCATCCTTGGAAAATCTCGGTCTTTGGTTCTGACAGACCTGATTATATCCTTACATCACGATCGACTCGTTCCACGCGTAAGAGGCAACGCGGAGGTGTCTCTTTGTCCAGCAGCGTTAGCAGGATAAATTGCTTCGCACTTTGATCTCAATTAACTTTCGTCGATGCGTAGGCACGTATATCGGGACTGACCCGGATTCCTCCTGTCGTCGGATCTTTTCGGTTCAGCCGTGACCTTTCGACGGTCTCACCTCGATCAGCTTCTCCTTCCACCTCGGCTTTCGCCGGATCACCTCGTACAAATCACACTTCAGGGTCGGCGATTCTCTATCGATTACGCGTGGTAGGACTTTTACTTATACGTACCAACGCGAAAACTAATTCGCTATCACTGGTATAATAATTGCCTCGTGTACAATGATCCGCGATTCTCAAACACTCGAACAATTACGGTCACTTGCGGTACCTGCAGCATGTCGACGAAGGTGTATGAAACGAGTAACTGCGTAAACACGTGTTTACCTACCTTCGTTCGTCCATCGAGCGTATGCAATATATTATATTATATATGTATATATATTTCCGATCGCGTTTCCCCAGTTCATACATCATCGGCTATCGGCTAACGAATAGATTTTCCTGGCTATCAATTATCCATGCCCGTGTAACCGCTCTGTTCTTGCACGCGCTCGAGTGGTTAACAGGCGTATTAACCCCCCCGTCAAACGTCGGTTTTTATAATACGCGACTATCCGGCTGTGCCGCCGCGAAATTATTTCCGCCATAGAACCGCGCGTTTAATGTATGTACCATGCAGGACATTCGGAGGTATGCGCAGTTCGATCGCGTAGATGCAATACGCCGGTGCGAGTAAGAAGTTAACATGGATTAATGAACCAACGTGAATATAAAAAGACACTCGCGAGTCGGTACGTGTACCTATCACGATAAATCAATGGGACCTCGACATGACACATCTCTACCTGTATAATCGTATCCGCGGCGTATGCGTGCTTGTAGTTTCACACGAATCATATTCAAAGGGAATGATCAGATTTTATCGAAAACTTTGAATAACCCTGCACGCAATATTGAAACGAGACACGTATCTACATTGCTGTAGTAGATCTCTGCAATCTGTAGTATGATATATGTTTAAATCACCAACTATTCGTCTGTACAAGCAGATTGATTTATTCATTTATTTAACGCATATAAACGAGTTATACCTTTGTTACATATTAGAGATAATGTGACCGGATATTCGGTGAACACATCCTAAAAATTTTCTCTCAATAAAACAAAAACCGGCGATCTCACTCTATTCCTTGAGTACCTATTTTCAGAAATCTTAAGTCTATTTTTAACGGGGACTTGTGACATATACAGCACCGCGGACTTATTGGCATCAGATATAAACAGGATCTCTACTCCTCTCAACATACGCCCAGGAATTTTTATTCCGACCCTATTTTTTTTATCTTCCATTTACGAGTTGTAATTTATGAAGCGCGCACATACGCAGACGAATCAGTCTACGGTTATTATTTTCTCCCGGAGGTGTACCGACGATGAAATTCTTATGCCTACGAACGATTTCATCGACGTACGGATGTAAGAGGAATAACGGAGGTAGGTACGGCTTTGCGAGATCGGCGATGAGGTATTCCCACGGTTGACGGCGTCGTCGTCGCCGAGGATGAAGCTGGATGCGGGAGCACGCGAGCATCGCGGGAAGATCGTGATTATTCTCGAGTCGTCGTTTAGTCGCCTCTCGTGTGGTGAATCAGTCTGCAGACCCGCAACGAAAGTACTTGTAAAGCTGCGCGCTCGCGATCCGTGGGGGGAAAAAATAAGAAATGAAAAAAAAAAAACCATCCAGCATCGATCACTCGCTCGCAAAATTGGCATGTCGCGATAACATTCAACTTGCACAGCATAAATCGATGGTCGGTTATGAATACTCCTCGTCAGTGTTGATCTTTATAGCTGCTACAGACTTATAGGCAATTATTATCGGACTGCGCAATTTATAATTTTTCATAAAAGTTGCAGCGATGTTGCCGCGGGTGATTATATTGATACAATATCGTCCCGCTACTCGCCGCCGGACGTGAATTATCAACCAATTTCAATTTGCATATTGGCTTATCGGCGCGTGACTCTATTTCACAGCAGACACCGCTGCGCCGGGTAAAATTCATTGCGTAATTCTGCCGCCACGGCCGTTCGCAGGGTCGAATAACAAACGGTCACCCTACATTTGTAACGCATGTATACGTGTAAAAAGGCAGCGAGAATTTATCTATAAAAACCTTAAAGACTGTGCAGAACTGCAATCAGGGAATGATTTTTGTAGTTGAAAGCGTTGAAAAATTTTTGTTTTATTGATTTGTCATAATAATCACTGTCTTTAATCAGACGTAGAAATTTGCAATTTTCCAGTAGGTATACCCAGAGCTGAAAGTGCTGAATTAAATTTCAATACGGTCTGCACGGCAGCTTCAAAGAGCGTACTACTTCAAATGTCAGACTCGGTGGAAAGTGCAGCAGCGACGTGGCTATGCAAAAGGTGTCATTATACCGATTCATAGATCGGGGATAAGTATACAGTCCGTTCGCTGGCACGGCTTTTTTTCCTCGGACCTTTCCGATGCTGCGTGGCTGCTGCGGCGAAGCTGGACGGGGATTACGATGAGAATCCACCGTTACCGTAGAACGAAGTCATCGTTTCGCCCACATGCGTATCTTATTTACTGTATAATCCGCCGGTACGACTTCCTTGAAATTCTTACGAAAGGACACACCCGAGTTTTCAGAACGGAGAAATTAATTTTACGCGAAAAGGGTATAAAATGAGTAACGAGAAATGGTGTAAATTTCGACGCAAATATGAATAACGTTTAACGTATTATATATATATATATATATATAAGTTGGCAGCCGGTATCCATACACGTAGTGTTCAGTGGTATTGAAAAGGTACTTGAATTATTCTTGTGTCCGGAAAATATTCTATTTTCAAGGTTTGCTGCGAATGATATATTTATTTGTGTTCACTGACAATGAGTAAGTGTTTCTAAAAAAGTGGATTTCCTTCTTGAATCGCGTTTTTTTTTTTGTTTTTCCCTACTAACAGGTTGTAGTAGAGTTAACGTATACCTATCTCGTACGTCGCGCCGATTATGCAAAGTACCTTCTGCCCTGTGCATTCGTGTATTTTTATTTTTCTTAAGTTTCCTGGATATGTCCTTGGATTTGTTACGGATTTCTTACTGGACACCGTGATGGGGCCGCGCAACGGTATCGCGGAGACTGTAAAAGCCCAAAAATGAATCAACGTTAAGGGTGTGCGAGTTCTTTGAAATTTAAATGACGTCTGCGCAGCCCCGAATCCCTCCGCGTAACCGGAGAGACACCCACCCATCCATCCATCCATCCATCCATCCATCCATCCATTCATTCTGCTCGGGGTCCTGGCATGGCTCGAGCGAAGAGAATAGCAGGCAGAGAAGAGCTCCGGATGAAGGATGACTTTTGAGGCGAGGAGTTGGCCCGGTTAAAACGCGGATGATTACGTAATTTTGCGGAAGGGTCTCTCTCATTCTTATAACCGCCACCTCCGGCTCCCCGAGAGCCGACGACTGCAGCTTAGGGACCTCCTTCCCATCCTTCCTTCCTTCCTTCCTTCCCTAAATATCATAATTCATCCCGCTCAGCCTCCGACTCCGACATCCATTTCACCGAAAGTGGCGGTCTCCGCGGCAGTCTTCGCGTCGTCGTGACTCCTCGCCGCGCTCGGCAACCTCAGCAGACCCGACCTGCGTTATTTACCGAATCACAGCTGTTCTCGGATCCGCAGGACCGACTCCGCTGCGCCTCTTTCCATTCCCCCCGCCATCCTCGACGTTTGCCCTCGACTCGCTCGCCTGCTCTGAAACTGGGTATAATTAGTCGTCTGATAATTATCTTCCTTCTTCGTCATCCTCGTCAATTCATACCGGTTTGAACGAATATCCTCTTCTCAGTTCCTCCACGGTGGTCCTTGTCTCCGGAGATGTTTGCCTTGTCCCACGTTCGCGTTTCCCCGTTCAAGCCGTGCAATGTCGGAAGGAATGTCTCGAATCGATTGAATAAATTTTATACAAGTCTCGGAATCATTTACAGAATAATCATTCAATCGGAACTCAAGATCCAAGATAGGATTTAAGTCACTCGTTTTATCGAAGTTTATTTAGGTTGTTTATTTGGTTTGCTTGAGTCACTTTGGAAACTTGTCAGCGTTTCCGAAGAGGATATTCCTCCCCTTCACCGTCGGCCTGTGATCGTATTTAAGGTGCGCGCGGATGAACCCGAGGGGAAGGAAAAAAAGTTGGCTCGATTTATCGTCTACCACCCGCGCGATGTAGGAGGAGGAGGAGGAGGAGGTCGAAGCGATATTTCGCATGTACATTGAGGCATTTTGCGTCGTCGCGAGTTTTCGCGGTGGGTTGAAAATTCGTCGTCGTATTTGGGAAAAGGGACAGGGATTTTGTAGGAGGGTCGACATTGTCTACTATACTACGAGGGGGCGAACGATCGGCGATAAATTGGGAGCCGTAACTTTGAACCCCCTCGATACGGAACGGATACGACCTGCGGGCGGGATAAAAGACACAAGTCCCCTTAGATTTGGATCGACGAATGTTGGCGGCGATCATGTAATCTGGCTGCGTACGTGAGATTAGCGAACCTCGCACGCACGCACCCGAGAGATGTGTGGGCACCGCATGTACTTGCCGCACGCACGTAAAGAGTAGAGGCTTTTTTCCAATCGATATAATCACCGACACGGTGTTCGTGATTCATTAACTCACCCCGGAATTTGCATTTTCTTTTTATTCCAGTCCAAGCAGTACGGCGCTGGGTTCGCTGGACCAGCTGAAAGAGTACCTGACAACCGCGGGAACCTGCAAGTGCGGCTTGGAGTGTCCGCTAAGGCCGGAGCTGGTTTTCAACTTCGACCCCAAGGTAAGCCGGCGGAAGTTATTCTTTATCTCCGTGCCATGTTCTTCGTGTCGGTCCTTGTGAAAATTTCTTGGAAGTTTACCAGCGATAACCGAGCTTTCGTTGCCTGGATACCGGCTAATTCATCGCCGTCGATCGAGCGTTGTTACCCACACTCGCGTAAATCACGATTTTACGTTTGACTGTGGAGATCTGGGTGAAAGTCATGCTCGTGCCCGGTTGGCTGACGTGTCGCGAGTTGTTTCGCGCGGCTCGTGAATCATCCTCCCTGATCACGTTTCGCTTCCGCTAAACAGTTTGCCGGGCTTCGATATTACATGACGACGCCGCGTCGCGTTGTACGTAGTGTTGTTGGCTGGTATCGTCATCGTACGCATGCCGCCGCAAGTGTTTGTTGTATATTTTATTGGCACAATTTGGACGATGCGACGAATCCGGTTTCCGACGAGGATGAAAATCGTGTCGATGAAATTGACGATTTTTATCTATGTCTCGGTTATAACCTTGAGGCAAAACGAAATATAATGAAATGGAAACAACGTAAGTTTCAAAAATCGTGTAGAAAACAGATCAATATAAACGGAGTGTGTACTTTGAATAATAATAATAATAACCGACAGTACAATTTGGTATGGAAGAATAATTGTTAATAAATAAGAGGAATGAAAATATTCACAACATGCTCGACGTGTTTCGGAAATCTCGAGCCACCCTGTGAATCCCGACGGAAGCGAATCTCGGTCGCTGATTGGTGTATAAGGCGGAAGCGCGGTTTCCCCCTTTCTCATCCCCACGGCATGGCGGCACAGCGGGATTAGCTCTCATTTAAGGCCTTGTTACAAACCGATAGAAATATATGGAGCAGCATTGTTAGCGTCCGGCAAACGTCAGGTTGGTTTATTAAACGGACGCCCGGGGCTCGATCCTCGCGAGGTGCTGAACGTCGCGCATGTCCCAACAATTATTGTAGGTACCTTATACTTGTACGGCGGCGCTGACGCGAGTCTCGGACGTTGGTATCTTCGGGGCTCTTCGAGGCACTTCGAGGCACTTCTCAGCCTCCCTCGAGGCCCCTTCTTATGCCGGTTATATTGCGGCCCGCGTTTCCCTCAATTATCTTCCAGTCAACAATTACCTCGCGATCACCTGCTAGAATTACCAGGGCCCAACGCCTAATTAGGTCCGCGCCTGCCTTTCGGGCCCGTCAAGTTCGTTTGATTTTTTTCTTCTACATTTCTTTTCATTTACATTCATTTTTAGTTTTTAGTCGTTTTTTTTCTCTCTCTCTCTCTCTCTCGCTCCGTATCCAGTATACTATATGTTTTATCTACCCATCGGAAGGGCAATTAAACACACCGGGAACCGACGCTTTTTCTCTCGCTATATGTTTTTAATTGCTCGAACGTATAAAACGTAGATTATAATACCTACCTTTGGGGGTTTGATCTTGTAGAGTAGATCTCGCTACGTTTTCCTACTTTGGAGAATGAAAGTGAAGAAAAATTATGAAACTTAATGCATATTAATAAGGATGAGAATAATAACAGCGATAATAATATAAGAAAAAATATAAGACGGGGGAAGATGGCGTATAATGATGATAATAATGAAAGAAATATTGCGTAGAGCGGGGCGTTGCGGTCTTTGTGTTTGAGGCAAAGGGTTTCGCGAATCCGAGGACCAGCGGGGCAGCAGGACGAGGGAATTGAAAACCAGCGGACCGTGATATTCGCGGAGGAAAACTTTGAAGGAGACTCGCGAGTGAGGCGAAAAAGGACGCGCTCGGCTTACGACGTCGGCGTCGTCGGCGTCGTCGTCCTTCGTCGTCTTCGTCGTCTTGCTCTTGTTTTCGAGGTCCGCCGCCTCGTTGTTAACCGTTGAGAAATCTTCTCTTTGCGACGCTTCCGAGGATCCTCCGAGTAGGTACTTATTCCGCCTTCCATCGCGGGGAAAATGCGACTCGCCGCGTTATTTTTCTCCCTCTTTCCGAATTCCCGCATTGCCGCGGCGACCTGGGAGACTAAACTTTGCCAATTCATCACTTCGTTCTTTTGTGTACCGGAGGAGACGGCCATCCTACACACGCGTATTAATATAACGTCTTTTGTGCCACCCTCTTCAAGGTTCTCTCCTATATCTCGACGGAAATTATTATATGCTCGCACTTTTCTTCGACAATCTCGCGCTGGTTTAAACAGTCAGGAAGGGAATCGTTAACTCTCGACACGGTCAATTAGATGTTGTCTGCGGTGTAGGTACAATGCACACGTGGGAGGTAATTCACAGACGGACGACCTGATCGCTCTGCGGCAGCAGGCTCTTCGGTAGCCTGTAGTATACTTGTACTTATTTTCTTACACCCGTGCAGCTGCGTTACGATTACAGTTGAAAATGTGAAAACCATTTTTTCTCCTTACGTATGTACGGATAAGAAACGTTCTTTGAAAGTGACGCGACAGGTATCCACAAGCTAAATTGAAACATTTTTTTTTCTATAGAACGGTGTGGAAGAACAAACGTCGGGTGAAACCCAATTATGAATAAATAAAAATGCAAGACTAATTAGATAAACGCCTGGATAAGCGCCGGGCTTTATTAAAAACGTCAGCAATTTTCATTCTCGCTCGTCGAGGAGAGATTTCATTTCTCGTCCCTTTCCTCCCGGCTCCACTCGCAGCGTTATTCGAGTTGCGGAAAAGGTTTTTCGCCATTTGCATTTGTGCAGCGGTTTCTTTTCGTAGTTATCCTCGTTTTACGGTGGTAGAGTACAAGGCGTGCGTCTCCTGCATCCTGCGGCGCCATACCGCTGTAAAGGCTAACAGCGTGGCCACTGGTAAGAGGATCCTGGAAAACCTGGTAATCTCACGAAATTCTGAAATTCCGGAATAGTCAGGGAAATGTCAGGGTTATTTTTGTTTGGAACGTCAGGGAATCATTTACCATATGTTTCTTTATTTCATATACAAATGGGTCGCACCATTTTTTTAAACTCTCGATAAATTAGATGTAATACAAGTTTTCTCTTACCATCGCCAAAAAGTTCTCTTCAAACTTTGAATATTCCTAAATATTACCTTACAAACGATTGTTCGCATCGGCTGGATGACCCAAGTGACAGTTTGTGCTCTCATAAAAAAAAAGAGAATATGACATAGAAAATATGTGTATTTTTTCCATTTGCTATAACCAATTTATCCAAACTGGTCAGGAAAAATTATAAGATTATTGTCTGGAAAGTCTGGAAAAGTCGGGGAATTTCGTGACGAAGACTTAGTGGCCACCCTGTAATAAAAACCATTTCCGTCTCGTTGAAATCGTCGCGGAATTACACCAGGTTGAACTCTCCCGGGTGTACCGGTAGGTACCTTCTACTAACCGGGCGAGTTAACTTGGCCTAAAGTTGAAATAATGAAATATACAATATCTATAACAATCCGATGCTCAAAGATATTTATCGAATCCCCGATTCAATTCGCCGGCTTGCGAGTATATTTATACCGGGAAACGAATACCTTTTCCAAGCGTCCAGCTCCAACCATTCTTCTCGAGAGTAGGTACGGCACTCTGGGTAAATGTTTTGCGGATGGTCGGTATCCTACTTGCAGCAGTTCGCCGGATGTCTGGCTCACTTGCTCTCGGCACATATCGACCCGCGTGGTTTGAGCTCGGAGACGCGAATCGCCTTCGCCGTTGCACAGCTTCGCCTCCTTGGCCCCTTTTCTCCTATCCGGCGAGACGACGTCGAAGCGCCGGGGCGCTCCAAGTTCACGTCCGTTTCATACGTCTTCTCTCACCTCGATCGACGGCCAACTTCTCTCTTCCTACGACCCCTCTCCACCTCTTTGCCTCCCGCGTAACCCCTACCCGAACCTCCTTCCACCCCGAAGGAGCTCCGGGCGGTTTCTTCCCTCCCTCCCTCCCTCCCTCCCTCCTCTCTTTATCCCATCCCGCTGCTACGATCCAATCCGACGTTCCGAACAATGCGGATCTGTACATGTATACAGGTATAATTCCCGGTAGTTGGACCGAGGAACAATGTCGATTCAGACCTGCGCGTTTCGAGCTGTACCTACGTACGATATAATATAAATCTTTACCGAATTACCCATTTTGTTCGACAAATTTTCATGCCGTCGTTCGTATCGGCGTATACTTACATTGTGTAGGATCGAAGAGGATTCAGAAATCTCGTTTTCTTCAACATTGAATTCATATCAATTTATGTACGGGAAACAGACAGAGGAAGATTATTAAATATTCAGTCGTGAATAACTTTGACGGGGCGGGGTCAGACACAGCGAAATAACGAAATTGCTGAGAGCAAGGTGGCGAAAAAATGAGCGCAGCTAGACGCATGTACTCACCGTTCGGTCCCCTCAAGTTATCAGGTACGAAGTAACCTGAAGTTTACCGTAATTACCTGTAGAATACCTTAACAAAAATAGAAGCTGGTACGATTTATGCTGGAACACGTGACGCGACGGGTGTTCAACATCACGGGGACGAAGTTGAATGAGAAAAAAAATGAATAAATTTTTTTTTTTAAATATCTCGAATCAGAGAGTATCGTTGCTGGTTTTTTTTTTGGATACGGGAATCGCACTGCGGGATCGGGTGCTTGGCATTATCTCGAAGCGACAGCCGTGCACTCGGTGGTGCAACGCACGTCTACGATGGTCGATGGGGTACCGCTCAGCGTTGTTGCACAATAGCCAAGAGCTGCGGATCTATGCAGGCCTGTCACGTGCATGATCTGGGCACCTATCGACGAGTCGGCGATTCGCAAAAAACGCTGCGCCGAAACCCGTGCAGCTTTGTTACATCGGCGCGCGATTGTCGCTCCTCTTCTTATCGCGCGTGTATCGCAGCTTTTGTATACTGGTTCAGTTTGTAACCGGTACACGGTGGGTAATTAAGCGCTCGCGTTCACCGATAATGTAGTGTGACGAGGTGGGAGGGGGAGGAAGGGAGAGGGTGTTGAATAAATAACGAGATCCGTACGCGATTGACCATGCCAACGTGGCATGCCGTGAGGCCATCCCGTCCCACACCATCAGCGATTCTCACCGCACGAGGTATATCTATCAGATGCGTTGTACTTGCGGCAGACCGACGCGATTTCGTTTTCAGCGACGATTCGCCCTCCCTCCCCGCCTGCACCTCGATCGCCAAGGAATAATTAATGGAAAAATGCCGAGCCGCGTTTTTCCGCCCGCTAAAGCGTTTCGATGAAACACAAAAGGCCATTATGACATGCCCCATTGTTCAAAGTTTTAAACCTAACGCAGCAACGCTCCTCGTATCACGGGGGCTAATCAATTGCGGCACCGCGGTTCTCCGAAAACCCTCCTTTCACCCTATCTCGTTTTCCACCCAGCCCTCTCAAACCGCGGAAAAACACTCTTGAATATGATTCTGATTTTCGGAGGATACTCGGTTTTACATTAAAGCTCGTTAAAATTGCTCCTACTCACCCTCGTCGTAATGCCGCTGCTGCGTCCGGGGTGGAGGATAATTACGGGTGAATATCCGACGCGTAAATGCTTTGCTCGAAACGTAATATCGTCGTTAAAGGTCGAAAGTTGAATCGAATACGTTGGTAAACGATGGATGTAAAATTATAATAAAATATTTCAAGTTTTCTATTCACTTGTTTTCCAAAGTATGTACACGCCTACCTATATAAGCTCTCAAGTCATTTTAGCAAGCATGTTGATGCACAAAATACTGACCTCGTTAGTAAATCACTATCCATTAATTCCTGTACTTCCGGTTCTAAGATAGGATTTGTAGCTTCGAAAATGCCGAAAAAAAATCGATCCCCACGATACCGATTCAAAAGTCGAAGAGATCGTCGATACTACCACCACCACCAGTGCCGTAATAAAACCGGTTAGCTCTTCTGTTTCGTCGCGAATGAAGACAAGAATTTCGGAGGGTAGGTAGGGTGGCTGCAGCTTCGTATTTTACATTTTGCTTGACGTACGCAGTCATCGTAGGTACTGCCGTGCTGTGCAGTAGGTACAAAGCAACAAGAGCAGAGAGACGGACGAACCGGGCGAAAAGCGCGGGGCGGGGGCGAGGCGGGACGGAGCAGAGAATATTTTGCCTTTCCTGCACATACCCGTGAAATACAATTCCCCGGCACATTCACGCTCGGATAATTCCCGTTTCGTTTTACGTGAAAACTTATTACAGAAGCGGGAGTCTGCCTCGCGACGACCACCCATTGTTGGCCCCTCCTCTCCTCTCCTCTCCTCTCCTCCCTCGCCAACCTCGTCAACCTCGCGTTATACACGCTTAAGCACATTACACGTATACACCAATACCTGCACCGCCTTCGCTCCGCCGTGCACTTCAACGTGGAGGATGACAAGAGCAATTACATTTTTAAATTACGTTACACGATATTTACGTCGCTCCGCCTCCCCCACCCCCACCCTCGACACAGCTCGCCGTTTCTCCGACCTTTCCATCTCTTTTATATATTCTATTCTATTCATTCGGCAAACGTAGCATGCGACTGTAGCATTAACTTCTGCCTGCTGATGTTTCATTTAACGCGTATTGTTTCATTTCTACGGTTTTTTCTTTTTTTCTTTTCTTTTCTTTTTTTTTTTTCTTTTTCTCCCCAAATTCAACAATATTTCATACCTTTGTTTTACGAGTGCAGTTTTTACTCCGAATTAACGTTTAAACAACGCGGCTTCTAGTGGTAGCTACAGTTACCGTCTACATCTATTGTATATTTTTTGTTATAATGTCAGATCTTTGTGTGCAGTTGGCTAGCTAGAGTAACATGTACGTTATCGAAAATAATTACGAGGAGGTTTTATTGATATCCACAGCGTTCTCCGGGCCTCGAGACTGTCGCAAATATTGTAACTGAATTGACACAGTTTCATTACAACGTGTGCGACAAGTTACTCGCTCTTGGAAGTAGGAAAGTAGGTGGAAGAAACCAAGTGTGTGCGAGTAAAATGAGCAAAATACCAGCTTGAAGTTGAATATTTTCAATTAGCAACGAGATAGACAAGAGAGTCGACTCGAATTGAGTTTTTTGTATCCAGCTCTTCGATTACATCCGATACGCGGGTTACCATATATATTACTCCAAGTCTAGCCTGCGATAATCGGTGATTGCTATCCCGCCTCGTTCGACGAATAACCAGGCAAAAGATGTGTAAAAAAATCTGTAATCTTATTGTAGCTGGTAATTGTAATCGGATACGAAGAAGAGGTGGACGGCGGGGGGGAGAAACGAGGCTCCGTGTTCATTGTCAGTCTTGACCTTGGATTGTGACGCCGTTACGTGATACGAGTCGCGAATCGTCGGAGTGCGCGTATCGTGTGTTAGGACGTAGTAAAAATACGCCAAGCCGTCAATCAAATTCATTACCGTGTCAGATCGTCGTCGGGAATAATTAACGAGAGAACCGACCTGAATTCGACGATCGCCGTACGCTCGTTGTTTTATTTATCAAAGACGAACCCGCAATTATCCCCCCGCCCTCCCCTTCATCGGTTGACTGACAAGATACAAAAGAAAGAGACGGATTAGAGATCGTCTCTTCCAACATCGGCTTAAGGACAGTGACATCACTGTAAAATCCTGCAAGAGGCACAATTTTGGTTTGGGATGGAAGAAGAGGTAATACGATAATAATATTTAGGGAAGTTATTAGGCATATATTTAAGTTTAACCGCAAAAAATTATCGTCGACAAATATTAAAAAATGGTGACATTGGATCCATCCTAAAAAAAAAGTTCTTCTCTTTTGTTTTCACAGTGGTGTTACCCCTTGAAAATATAAAATTTTATATCGCAACAGTTGTAACCGTGCGACGTGGATCGAGGACTGTGAACGCGTTTGAATTTAACGATCGTGCAGTAGTGATACACGGGACTATCGCTTGAACCCCGTCTTTGAGTGAGGATAGGTTTTGACGGAGACGAATTAAGGGCGTAATGGAAGGCCTGAAAAGGATATCGCGATGCTTGGCGGATCTGAAGACCTTTCGTTTTTCACCTGCGGATGGTGGCGAGAGAATTTCCGTTGATTTATTGCCGGAGCTCGAAGGATGTTTTTATTGTCTCTTCGGGTCGGTCGGGGTGTGTATGTAAGTCCTTTCATGGGTTTAGGCGGCCGGATGCTGAGAGTCTTTGGACAAATAAATCATCATCTTCGTGGCCTTGCGAAAGGTTAAAAAGCCCACAACCAGCTAAAGGGAAATTTATTACGATATACGGAAGATGCGTCGGGGGGAGATTTGCACGCTTGCCAATTCTCCTCTTTTGTACCATTTCGACGGGCGCTATACGCTGCTTTAGCGTCAAGTTGCTACCGCGCTATTTCCTAACCCCCGGTCAATTTGCCAAGCGTCGGTACCCGTTACAAAAAATTCAACCAGCGTTGCTGTGGTCGTGGCTAATTGATATCCAGGTAGATGACTCGCGACGTTGCAAAGTACGTAATCGAGATCGAGAGCTGTCGGGAGACGTACGATGTGTCCGTGGGAGAAATGATGAATACACATTACAGAGAAATGATTCGTTTGGACGGAATTTGAAAAAAAAATAAAAATTTATCGCTCGCAGAACAAGTTACCTTCGACGAATAGATACACGGTAGATGATAAGCTGGTAGAAGTAATTTTACAACCGACGACGAGCTTAATATAATAACAACAAGCATCGTGAGCAAGGATTGTAATTTTAATCTTAAATATACGGATGTATACGCATACTGATAGGAGAGAGAGAGAGAGAGAGACAAAAAGACGGACAGGGGCGAGAGGAATAGTAAAAATTATCAGAGCGCGAGAGCTGGTCCCTAGATCGATACTGGATCCTTCATTCCGACGAATCTGAACCTTCGTTTCTCTCGCTCTCGTTGATTATACATACGTATATTGTATGTATACCTATATATGCAGGTATTCCCGTCGTAATACTAGCCGCCGCAGCCGCACTTAATAACGTTTTTGCCCTCCCAAACTTCTCGCTTTGTCTCGAAATCAGCGATGCTCGTCGCTTCGCCTGTTCCCTGATCTCGCTTTCTCCCTCCTTCTGTTTCCGCTACCCAGACCTTTCTTTATAAATGACAGTTAATGATTAATCCGATGTTTGTACACGGTATATGTATTATAATACCCGCTCTGAGATTATCTCGAAAAGAGAAGACTGGCAGCCCGTGGATATAGAGCTGTATCACGCTATCGCAGGCTATACAATTCGTTATATAAGGCAAACTCTTCCTTTCAAGATAAACCGACCTGCTATTTATTTTCAAGCAGCGAATAGGAAGGATAAACACGTAACGCTAAGTGTGAGATAAAAATTGGGAGGGCAAGAAGAGCTTCGACGTTACATGTATTCCATATATGATTTCCCTCTGCTATCCTCCCGCAGTCCAATTTCTTTTCTTAAATTAAATAAATCACATGCGCGCTCGGGGCATTTTTGTACGACTCGAGGGCACAGGTGCCGTATATGATGATGTTTGGGAACCGGTGGGCCTCCCTTCCAAACAAGGTCCGCCTAGAGAAGTCACGCCCAAGGGACGCCGGCTCCCGTAGGTACGAGGCACATGCGTAAGATTATGTCGGACACCTGCCTGCCAACGGCAATCAGTCACGGAGCGGATGTAAGTAATGAAAATAATTAGTCCCGCTTCCGTTTCGTACGTTTTAAAAATACATGATAATATTATGTATACGTGGGCATAACGCCGATTCGAAATGCCCTCGTTTGAGGTGAACGCGTGGCCAAAGCACAGCTTCTTTGCATCCCGAATTATTTACTCAAGGAGCAGTCGTAAGATGTGCTTTTGCAAATTCGGTGTCGCAACGCGCCTTTTACACGAAGCTGAAGCTGGTAACGATATTATAACGATTCACGTTGCGAAAAAAATCGTTATTTAACAGTTTCAGGAATGTCTGAGATGCAGTAAGTTATAAGTACGAGGAAACACACACACACGTGTTTGGACAACTTGACTACTTGAAATTCACGATAAAAATGCAAAACAGTGATTTTTCCTCTCTAGGTTTCGTTACGTAAACGTTACCGACTTCATTCTCTTCCTTTGACGCGTAGAATTTCGCGTGTCGACATGTACTGCCAAAGTTGAAAGAAAGTATTCTCCAAGATCATTCAATCACCCAACACTGTATTACCCCCGGGGAAACGTGGAACGTGACTTGTAGGCACGTTTTTTTTTTTTTTATATCATTTCGCATGGCACTGCAATATCTTACAGGTAGGTAGGTACATGAGAAACGAAAAAGAGAGCCGAACAAACCGCCCTCGTATAACGCACGTAACGTATAGGTGAAAATATCGGCTTCGTCGAAACTCTTCGGTGAAAGCTTTGCAATCTTTCACATTTCCCGCGGCACGCGCGACCAATTCTCACCCTCGGTGAATCCGATATCAAATGAAATCGAGTCGAGTCCGATGCCACGGGGCACGTGTCTTATTCTCGGTGATGTCCGATTGGCATTGACCGTGTTCATCACCTTTCACAAACTTTCCGCGTAGCTGTTATAATCAATTATAATTAATTATCATCATTTTTACGATACGAGCACACCAACTATAATAATATAATAAAACCGTCACCTTAATTCAAGAGCAAGGTCAATGCTTTCGAAATCGCTATGTTTGACTAAAATTATACGAGAGAAGACATTTATTTACTTCTATTTTTCTTTTTATCTATACCAATATAAATGTACAGACTATAGAGGATACGTGTGGTAACGGTATGTCCGGTTTTCAACGTAGGCGGTTTTCGAAAGACTTGTAGGTACCCGCGCTGACGTACGATAGACAGTTATCTGTGCTGGAAAATTATAATAATAGCAAATTGACTTTTGAAGAAGACTGTTATAGGTACGCACGGTGTTTATGTATACCCTACCTCGCCGCGCAAAGTTCAGTATTAAACTTGAACCGGTGACGAACGCACGTCTCGAATGTCTTACGTATCCGTTCAAAAGTAAGTCGAATTCTTCATCCAACCCTTCGGTACACCACCCGCAGTGATTAGCTAAAAGTGGCACGCGTGATACGAGCAACTCGGATCAGTTGACGATGAGGAAAGACGGATCTTGATCATCCTAGATTGCAAGGTATACTAACTCGCTTGTTATAGAGTTTGTGATATGTTCTGGGTATACTTTTTTTGCGGTGTGTACTGTACATACACCGAGTCAACTAACCTTGAGGCATATACGTACAATACAGGTCTCACACTCGTTGTCAGCGGTAGCATGGCTGTGTACAAAAAAAAAAAAAAACCTCAATATCGGTTCAATAGTTTTGGAATTATAAGCGAACATACGGACTTACAGAAAGAGAGACGTTGAGTTCTATACACGCAGAGATAGAGAAGAAGAAGAAGAATAAGGAAGTGCGGAAAACCATAAGAGTCAAGCGTATTGTAATTCAGGGGTGTTAAAGACTCGCTGTTTTGGAGTGATAATTCAATATTAAAACGACCGTTATTGGTGAACATCCTCGTCGACAGGCAGGAATAAAATCTGCATCCAACCGATTAACTCCAAGGGATTGATCGAGTGTTGGGGACGGAGATGGATTCTGGCGGGGTTTACGCGGTATTGGTTCTCGCACCGTGCAGAGGCTAATATATCGCGGTGGATATTCCGAACTGTTCGAGCGGAGATCGAGCGAGCGGTCGTTCAACGCGAGCCCCCCTTTACCACCGTGGCGTGCTAATGATTAAATTACAGCTTTACAAATTTAGCGGTGCCATGATAATTAATTATCCTTACTCGTGCACGCTGTCTACCTTCCTTTCCTGTGTGTATTGTGCTCACGGGGTTGCAGGTTGACTCGCTCTTTTCGAGCCTATAACTGATTACCTGTGCGGCGGAAAACGTTGCGTACTTACTTAGTTCGGTGATCTAGGTAAATTTGTTAGAAAAAAAAAAGTAAAAAAGCCCCTTTTTGAATTTTGAAATTCTTCAATCCCAACTACCATTCCCGTTATTATTCCTCGTACAACCATTTGGATATTTGTTTCCGCTCGCTGGTTTATTTCGGGCCTTATATAATACACACCGAGGGAGTGATTCCTGTGCTAAGGTAATAAGTCAAGCGGCTCGGCGGCGGAGGGTCCCTACGCTTAACGTAGTTAATTAACTACTATACGGAATTATGCGAAGATTAATTATACGAGAGGGACGCCAAGATTGCTAAGATTGCCACGCGTGAATGGGTAGGCAGGCAGGCATCCACCCCCTTGTCGGCGATTGTGTGCAATTTCTGGGGATCTACAAAGTTTCGTCGCCGTTGTTACGTCATATCACCCACCATACGCACATCTCGTCTCTCCTTTACATGCCTTTACGTATCTCCTCTTTGAAGCACGGTATATAATTCTTGTACGTTGTTTTAGTCCAAGGAGTGTAGGTTTTCTCTTTCTTCTTTTGTTGTTAAAGTCTGCATATGATTTGACGTGTAGCTTATCATTGTTGCTACGTGAATGAACGGTACTTTTTCAATGTCGAGGAGAGAAAAAAAATAACTCAACGATGCAAATGTTTTGTCGTTGTATAATTTTTCGTCATATTTATGTTTTATTATTCGTTTTCTATAGAGTTACAGCTTTATATCTACCCGATGATGAGTCCCCCCCCCCCCCCTTGCCTCGTTTCTCGAAACAAAAAGTCACCAACTGCTCTCTAATTTTAATGTATAATCGAAGTGTTCATCTCCTCCTTCCGTTCTGTCCGTCATTTACGCATTCCCGTTTCGTCCAAAGATCGATTTCCGATAGATTTGGCACTCTCATTGTCAGTCTTCCTTCCAGATACTGTTGAAACAGGCAGCGGGAGCGTTGTTTCGAACACGTTAATTTCGGGTCTTCTGTCTTTCATTTCCTCTCTTTTTTTTTTCTTCCTTACATAATCGGGTCAGTAAAACTGGAGGTAATGTGGTCGGGTGAATTTATTGTCGAGAGGAGAGTTATAGCAGAGACTTTCCTTAATATAAAGACCTGCCGCTAACTAGGGCCGAGTCTAAGACTAGCGGTAAAAAATACTCCAGGTCGACCGAGTCGGAGTTCTTTTTTAACCGGTAAAGGGAGCGATTCTTAACTCTGACGTAATTATTTTACAGAGGGTGAGCCTTTCCTCTTTCCTCGTCCTTCCTATTTCTTCTCGCTCGTCTTCGTTTTCTCTTTTTCCCCTCAGCTTTCAGCCTTCAGCCTCACGCTCACCCGGGTCCGGGTCCCAGGCGCAAGCAAGGCTCTCGGCTTCGACACTTCTTTCGCTACTTCACCCCCCCCCCCCCCCCCCTTTCCCCGCCTCCACGGAAACTTGATATTAACACTGCCTTAATTCCGCCGGCTAAGGAGTTTTCCGTTCCCTCAACGTTTCTACATCTGGAGTCAACATAATTATTATCCACTTATCCATTTTCATCGTCGTCGTCAGTTTACGCTCGTCTCTGCTATTATACGTATTGTATGTATGTATACGTGGAACTTACTAATGGCAGTTGAATCGCACAAGCGAGATTTCTCGTTTTTATTATATATGTATAAATATCCGGAAGAAATTACACGGAGTGGTGCTGTTCTGGCTTCCGCGATTTCCCCTTCGCAACTCTCTTGCCGTTCACAAGTACCCCCCGTCTTTGTGCCCTGCTGATTTAGTTAGTCATGGAGATTTTTTTTTATACTTCACGACGTTGTTAATCGTAATAACGCTCATTCCCCCTTATCCTTGTACAAAATGTTTTTTTCTTCGTCCCTTCTTGATTGTGAAATTACTCCGTGAGAAATTATACGCGAATATTTTTTTCCTACACGGATATGCGGTAGGAAGGAAAAAGCAAGTGAAATAAATGGAATCGGGTTGAACAGAACACGATACGAAGAAATAAGGCCGCGAGACGACCGCGCCTGTAGAAACCCGACAACAATTAAGAAATATTGCGATAACAATGAAACATACATAGGTATACTTGGGTATCATTATCGCGCGAGATAACAGTCGCAGATATTGGAACGTGATTTCCGTTTCCGTTCCAGACTCCCCTTTGTAACATAGTTACGCCATTAATTGTTGCAGCGAGGCGATGGCGACTCGCTTATACCGCAGCGGAACGCGATTATGCGCTATTATTAGGTAAAAATTTGTAATAAGAAAAAAAATTATAACCACATTATGGGCGAGATATCATTGCCGACTAAGGTGTTAACGCATGGTTTTAACTTTTCTGTTGCAGGTAAGAGACTATCCTATTTCCATTGGTATTATGGTGAAGATTTACTACGAAATGTTTGGTAACGTAAAATTATGACACACTTCTTTGCTTCCTCTCTCGTTCTATTCCATTCTATCCTCTCTCTGAACCAACGATTCGCAAAAGTTTGTTAATTGTGAATCGACTTTGAATGAATGTTCGGCTTGGTGCAGAGCTTTGACTAACTGCATAAGATTGAGGAGAAAAGTTAGGTACTGGTGATGTAACGAATATCTCAAATATTGTGCGAATATTTTTCAAATGCGACTGTCATAGATACTCAATATTTTGCTTATAAAAATTGTGAAAATAATATCAAATGAAAGAAGAGACAATAGTTTGATAATGAACTTTTATCATAAAAATTTGTCTTCACGTTTTGAATCACACTCTAACCTAAAAATTAATTTGTTTCTGTTATCAATTTGTCTTTGAACAATCAAACAAACAATCGGCTTGGTTTTGAATCGGCGCGACAATTTCCGGAATAAAATGCAAACGGCGTTGATGCGTGCGTGCGATTTTCATGGTGTACGCGTCAGTCAATCAATTGTCAACTTTTAGCCATGGAGGAATGGCGCCAGATTTAAAAATGTATATCCGCATTCGCGAATACTTGAAAATTTACATTCGCCAGATCACTGGCAGGTACGGGTGTACTGTATGCGAGTTCGAGTGTCGTCGGCCGACGGGCCGGATACGGATGAACGTCTAAATCCGGCGGAAAACGAGGAAGGAACAAGGGAGATCAAATGGGGTGCAAGGACGTTAGAGAGGGGCAGGCATCCCTGCAGATTGAGAGAAGTTTAGCCCGGTTTGTTTCAAAAGGCAGGTTATTAGCCACACGGCTTCTCCGCTCTCGCTCACTTTACCCCCTTTTCCCCCCCTTGAGCTGTGCACCACTTTCTGTAGGCGCATTACGTGTAGAACGGCTGCTGACACGTCTACCGTAATTTCTCGAGCCGTTGGCAAACTTGCGAACCCCGCCTGTCTGCTGACTTGACTCGATCTCGTCTCGTCTCCTTGTTGCTTTCACAATTTCCTACCTCTGTCCCTCTTTATTTTTCTTTCTCTTTCTCGCAGCTCCTAATTCAGCCCGCGATAAAGTCTATCGCATTGTTTCTCTCCTTTTCACGCCGGAGTAAGCTGAGACTGTGGCGCCTTTTTTCCTCCCAAAAGCTTGTCCTTCTTTTTCCTTGTTCCCTCCTCGTCTCGTCTTGATATTCGGCGAGCTCTCTCTTATCCCATTTTCACTTCTCCCCCACCCCCTCCCCCCCAAACTCTGACCTCTTTTGATTCTCGTCCTTTTCTCCCTTATAGCTTCACCTCTTTGTACCCTCCTTGGTTCGTTCCGTAAAGAGCAAAGAATCGGAGAGGGTGGAGCTTTCCTTCCCTTCCCTTCCCTTTATCCTTCCCTTACCTTCAATTCGCTTCCCTTTCGCATTGCCCCGTATAAATTCCACTCACGTTTTCGAGTCAAAGCGATTCCCTCTGCCACGGGGACATCCGGAACAACCGTAGAGACAACCAGAAACAAAATCGACGTCGAATTTGGCGACCCTCCAGAATTCGAACACTCGTACCCACCACAGCCATGGGTACTTTGGAGTCGCGATTTCCGTTTAAATAAACAAACGTTCAGCTGAGCCTCTTTCCCCGCCGGATCGTATATAAACAGCTTTCAATCTTTCCAAATATTTCCCATTTCTCTTCTCACCAACTCACTGAAATGGAAACAGTTTCTTTCTCTCTGGCACCTTCTCGGATAAAACGTAAAGTGACGATATTTACAGAGACCAACCGTGTTGATCAAATTTTCACATCGTTTCACGAAGAAATAGCCAGCACCACATTCTGGTCAGTCTTTTAGACAACGGTATACAGATAACTTACACAGGCAAGAGAGAATTGATGATTTGGTCCTTGTCTCAATCCGTTGACAATTTCCATCTACACCGCGGGTCTATCGGAATTGTCTTTACACTTTGACGCTGCGTTGTTTGTCACGGCGTAAAGTTCGATATAGGTACACGTACGCGTAGTACTCGAATTCGTCGGTTTGTTGCTACGTACGCCCGCGAGAGGAGAATGACAGATGCACATTAGTATTATTCCACGTCGTGTAGGCAGTGCGTGCAGTGTGTCTTGGGTCCGCGTCTAGCGGATGGAATAGAAGGCAACTCCCACGCTCGCGAACCAGATGTCAGTCAGTCGGCAGGGCGGGCGGGCATGGCAGCCTGACGTGCCGTTGGACTAAAACCACGGATCACCCTGACGTTTCCACTCTCGTCATTATACGCTGGTACCCACTAGGTGAACGTATGTCTACTGACGGAATCCCGGGATGGATGACGTAGATGCAACTTGGCGCAGCAGCAGCAGCTCGCGTCTCCGATATCGTATTCAGTTCGGAACTTGTATAAGCTGCTAGACATGCAGGGGCTCGTTTGCTCACTGGGTTTCTCTTCTCTTCGCTCCATTCCGTTTCCCTTCCTCTTCTCTTCTCTTCTCTTCTCTTCTCATCTCATCTCTTTTCTCCGCTTCTCTCTTCCGTTTAGAGTTGTTCTCGCGGCGCTGCTGCTGTGACAGGTTCCGCGTTATATAATAATAGGGCTGTTTGAATCGTTCCGAGATACACGCGACTGAATGGAGCGTTTTGTCTCTACGCGGGTTTAACACCCGTTTCCTCGTTCTTAAACTCTCCTCCAACGATGGATATGTACATACGTGTATATATATGTGCATATATTCTCTACATGATCCTCGCCTCGTGAGTGGCGACGTGCAGGCTCGAACATCTGCAGGTGGGTATAGAAATCTTGCACCGACAATACCGTCGACGCGTAACCGCAGTGTCGTAAATTATCATTTTGTATAGACGTATCATGGATGTCACCGAATTGGGCTCGTTGGAAATTGCAGCTCTTTCAAATCCTCTCCATTGCGTTTCACCAGCTCACCTTGTACACCTTATATACCGACGAGAAAGTATAATACGTATACCCGGCTCGCGTTACCTTCGGCTTAACCTAATTTGAATTCTAGCGAATTACGGTGATTGAATATACAAGCTGTGAGCGTTCGATCAAACTTTCCAATTCATTTATCAGGGAAATCGGCATTGGTTAATTTTTAATTTTGAGAAATGGGATAATAATGATTTATTCAGGGTTCAATCAATGTTTAATAATAATATGTCTTGGCAAAATACTGTTTTTTCAATGAATTACAAAGAAGAAGAAGAAAAAAACGAGGTGGCGTAAACAAAGATCCAAAATGTCGGAATACTTGTAATACACTGACAGAGTATGCGTTATTTTTACAATTCGTCCAACATTCACTACACCTCCGATAAGCGATACTCCAAATTAAGGAGATTTTTTAATGACGTGTAGCATTCATCCTCTCTCAAATACCTGCACGGTGGGTTGATTATACGCGTAATAGCGTATGATGCACGGTCAAGGCTAATGCGGTTAAATAGGGCCCGAATAGCTAGGCGTTGTTCAGATAATGTCGGTGCGTCGTCCGACACTATCTGATCGCGTAATCGAAGTCTGCCCTCGGAGGCTATGACACACACACACACACACACGCACACACACTCTCTCTTTCTCTCTCTCTTTCTCTTTATCTCTCTCATGCTGACCCCATTGCTGCTGCGAGCCCTTTGTCGCGGATAATTGCATTTCCAGCGGTTAACTCGGGCATAAAAGCAAGGTCTCTTTATCTTTCAGCTCCTTGACGAATGTTCACGATTTACGTATCAATCCCAGTGGCATTATCCTCGCCGCGCAGACAAATTTAATCACTGTTTGATCACGAAACAGAAAGTGATCTCGTGACGTACACAAGGTGTAATAGGTGTCAGCGTGTCATTAGCGTACAAGAAAAAAGATGTAGAGAAAAAATCCGAGACAGCGATAAAGGACCCCGCAGAATCCTTATGGGAATTGGCTCTTGGTCGAATTGGCTGGATTTTCAGTATGTTGCATGTACACATCCTCCCGTTGAAAAGTTCTCATGGTTACAAATGCCAAAAATCTCAGTAGTCTCCGAGATACATGCTACGGGAGAAAGGTGTCGATATTTTTTGATATAGCTATGGATTTCGTGATACTCATGAATTACAATGATTCAAGGGGACTTGGAATCAAACAAATGACTCGAAAGACTACACGGTCGATTCTTAAAGATAGGCGGGAAGTTGTGATTGATTTCATCGATGCATTGAGATCATCCGTGAACTCGCTGGTTTACCAGAAGGAGCTGCGACGGGAGATTTGCGCGGAGAACGAGACCCTCCGACCAATGCAATAATCGACTAGTCCTATTTTGCACGCGTCTGCGGAGTTTGTGCGAATCGTCTGTGCGGTTTTTGAGTGATAAATTTGATTTCAAGTTTCCCTTGAAGCTATTAAATTCGTAAAAATCGCGTAATTCAGGGATATGAAAAAATCCATACATCCCCTTTCCGAAGCCTGTATCTCGGAAACGACTGTTTTCTGGAACTTGCGTCCACGAGAACTTTTTATCGCGAAGGTGCGTACACGTGAAATAATAAAAATCGAGCCAGTTCGACCGGGAGTCAATTTCAATAAGGATTCTGCGGGGTCCTTTCTTCATCACTGCGCTCAAATTCGTTCGAGTGATGTAGCGTATAAAAATGAAGGAGTGCAACGAAGCCAAGGAATCAGGCATACGTACCTAATACAACAACGTCCCGTGACAGTTCGGCGAGTACGTCGACGACGATGGCATGGCTGCTTGGCCTCGACCCTCGCATGCCTCGCGAATAATGTATGGTTTCTTTATCTATTTATGCTACGACACAACGGCTCGATGCCAATCTTTCGCCGGTGGAGAGAAAGAGCGAAAGGCGAGGAGGGAAAAAGAGGGAGCGAACTCCCTCCCGAGGAACGGGGAATAAACAAGTTTGCCTGTCGACGGAATACATATTCTTCCAACCCTGTAAAACCTTCGGTGTGGAAATAAATCACTGAACGCGCGGCGTCAGTCGGGTTGATCGCGTTGATAGCGTGCCACGTGCATTTAGAGTACCTCATATTTCTCTATCGCCGCATCGGCTTCGTTGTACGTACCACGCACACTGTCCGTATACCCTTGCCTTGTATAATATACTCCTTTTTCTTGTTGCCGTTTTTGTTTCTCCTTCTCCTCGTTGCTCCCTTCGAATGTAATTGAGCCAGACATATCGCCTTTCGAGGTTACACACCGACCGTGCGCCTAATCCAACCCAACCCAACCCAACCAGACCCGAGCTATCTAATCTGTATCATACTCTTGGAGGGCGGAGTGGAGGAACCGGGAAAATGACGTGATGCTGCGACTTCGTTTCCATCCTTTTGCCAATCCTCAATTAGTCGATCGTATCGAAAAGCGGAGGGTGTACGGTATATACGAGAATCTGGATTGCTGGTCGTGCGTATGCGTCGGAAGTGTCTCGGAATCTCAAGGACTTCCGTCGGTTTCGATGCAGGTACAGGATAGTAGTAATTACGGTCTGCCGTATTAATTGAAACACCCTCGTGTCGAGATCTTTAACTGACTTTATAGTTTCTGGGAATTATCGAGGTGCGGGAAAATACGGCAGCGAATCCCTTAGAGCGCTCGAAGGGGGAGAATCCGCGGGACTATGCAAATGAAGAAGGGGGAGGCCGGAAATGGTATTTAGCATTTAAGTGCTGTATGTTTCCGGTGAGCCACTTTCGAGGCTCGTATCCTAGGCCGCGGCGTATCTTCGTCTCGAGAACGATCGCCGCGTTGCTTCGCGTATCGGTACCGGATCGCGGCCGAAACGCTTCGAAAGTCCCAGAAAGGCTCTTGGCCGTGACGTCGAAGTCCGCGCGGCTGCTTCGGGAGCCCAGGGATCTTACGGAGGAGGCTGGAGGAGGGTGGTGGAGGAGGAGGGCGAATTCGCGCCGAGCCGAGGTGAAGAAAATCTGTGTCGTTGGTCGTTCGACGAATGGGTTGTTACGAGCATCTCGCGTTACCGGGTTGAGTTGAGAGCCTCTACGACGGCATTCCACCGGCCTGTAGTCCGCCGGTGTTTCCGAGCCACGGCATCGCAGCTTCCCTCCTTGGTCCACGCGCGAGCCGGTACGCCGAGCCTCGACGTACGACGTGAACGCAGACACCGATGATCGTCTATAAAGCGGCGAGCGAGCGAACCTCTTTTCTTTTCTCCTTTTCCATCTCCATCTCCATTTTTTTTTCGTATTCTCTTCCAACGAGTACCTATCGCGTCAATGTTTTAACTTGTTTTCCCTCTAATTTATACATCGCGAACGATTTGAATTCAGCATCGACTACTAGTTTTATAATAATATGTGAAGCTCACTGCGGCAGTACAGGTAGATACTGTTCCTGACAGTCTGTTCAACCCCTACCTTTTTTTTTCTTTTTTTTTTTTCTCTTTCTCTTAACCTCAGCTGGGTGGGGAAACCTGACCGTGTTTATTCATCGTGTTTTCAGTTCGTATATTCGGAATCGGTGATCTTGAAATCCTCCAGGTACTCATTCTCATGCAAATTGGCCAAAGTTTGGTGTAATCGGCATTCTTGACACGGGCAATTATTTCTTCGTCGGTATTAAAGGGTTTAAATACGCGATGGACGATGAAAAGAACATTCTAGGCCGGTGAGACGGAAGACTGCTGCAGCTGATTGTTGTCATGTTATTCAAACGTTCCGAATGCAGACAAATGAAATGAATTCTCAGCCGTTGGTGACTTTTGACGATGTTACCAACGGAAGCGATCGTTCAAACACTGAACAAAGTATTGATGTTCGAATCGTCGAAGAATGAAATTCACGCTTATTCGTTACACTCTCAATTTCAATCAGTTCGTGCCATGCGCAACCAGAGTTGGAACTCGCGTAGCTGTGATTGCGAAGCTACGCCCGCTTAATGGTTTACGGCGAACATGCCGTTGGATACCTACCTACGTATAACACATACCTACGCTTCCGCGGTAAATAACGAATGCCTGTCCCGCTTCTGTAGGAAATCTTTGCAAACTGGTGCAATTCACTTTGCCCTGGCGTTGCTGCACGGCAGCGTTATACGGAGTTACTATTACTTACGCTAGTGCCTTTGTAAATCACAACCGCAATGGCAAATTTATACAGTAGTACCTGGTTTCAGGTGGAGCGGCGTTTGTCAATTTTTTTTTTCTCTCAATCTTCGCTCCAGCCTTCTTCTCGCATGAGTTGAATCGCGGTGGACGACGTCTTCCTGCACCGTAGCATTATATCTCTTCACAATACAACACACCGTGTGTATTTGTAAACTACATCTCTAGACGCTTAGATCTGCCGTCAAAAAGTCAGGGATAACTCGCGATGAGAGAGGATGTCTTTCGTTGAATGGAAAGAAACGATACAGCAGGTACAATTTCTCCATTCCGTATCGTTCCGGCGTGTGTATCGCATTCGAAACGCTAGCTGGGCAAATTTAATCGATGCATGATTGTACGTGAGTTGAATTCGTTGATTTTTCTTTTCACAGGCAAGGTGAACCACCGAAATATTATTATGTATTTTTCAAACGTGTGTCCGGCTGACGTCAGCTGTTAATATTGAATATTACATTAATAGATTAGTTGGCTTCGCAGTTACAGGAGACACCCGCATACTTCGGTCTTGAATAATATTATATAATCGCGTAGGTAGAGACGCGTATAACTTCTATCAAGCCACGTGTCAGTTTTTATTTTGAAACGGTCGTAAGTTCGTTATTTCGAGGAATCACAAACTTCGGTGTGATTTGTCACGGTAATCGAAGCCATAAAAGTATCCATTTATCGATTCATTCGTTTACTTATTTAGTGATGGAATTTTTTTTATCCCTTGCACATTTTATTCTTACTCTGCCGATCGGTGTAATCAAACGTACCTAGGGATAAGAGGTAGAATAAAACTCGTCAAAGTTAGAAAAAATTTTTGCCCGGTGTCGGTCGATGAATACTCAGCAATTTGTTTACTTTTCGAAGTTTTTGTCCAAGTTCTTCTTTGTTGTCTAAGGTGTTTCGTCTCCGGGGTATTTGTAAGAAGATGTGAAACGAAAGAAAATCCGAACGTATATATTGTAGACGAAACGAAAAATTTCATGCAAAGTTTTCTCTCCTCGTATCAGGTTTGCGAGCAAACGAATCAGCGGAGGATTCACAGCTACGGCTCATCATCGCCGTCGCCGTTGTTCGCGTCTTTCGACGTATCCATCTATGTATGTACGTATGTACGTATGTACAACGCGTAATACGCACCCGTTTCGAACCTCCAGTCTACCGCCTCTTGTAGGGGAACCAGAATTTCCAGTTTTTATTAGCTGGCCCGAGAGAACGGTTCTACCGGAATGACATCTCGGCTCGACAATGAAGACCTTTCGGACCTCCCTTGAGAAGAAAGAGACAACTTTGTTCTTCGTTAAAACCCTGCCAACTTCAAGCCGTTCGTTTGCTCGCTTTTTTCGGGTTTATTTGGATGTTCCTATACGACAAGTACTACCATGCCATTCCGTTTTTTTGCTTTTTATTTTCTTATCAGTTACGTAAATGTCCTGATGTTTTAGTTGCAAAAGTTTTCGTAACCGAAATGGACTCTCTTCTTACGTATCTCCGCATCTCTCATGTCCCAAACGTAAGATAGGTAGATAAGAGCAACGATACGTTCAGTTGAACAGTATAAACTGGCAAATTTCAACCGGTTGATCCACCTGGTGGATCGATACGTTCTACTTTCCGCTAATCGATTTCTGAATCACCATTCATAGCGCTGAACGAGACGACGCGGACATGCATATTCGTCGATTTTGCGAAATTGCCAATCGGGACCGCATCGCCAATTTGGCAACAGTAGGTAACTTAAATTATGCCCCAAGACGGGGGCCGCCGAGTCAGCGATAGCTGGTATTTGTTAACCCGATGAAACACGGATAGAGTCAAACGACCCGACGAAGGTAGTCGAAAGCGTCGTTATCTCTGCTGATTCAGATTAGGCGGCTCTCTCTTTCTTCCGGCGCTGCCTTCGTTCGTTCCCTGCCCTCGTTCCCAACCACCTCGAGCTTCGTCGCGGGTCGAATGCGGGTCGCGGCGATTCGCCAAGGACTAACATCCTTCCGGCCAACGCTAATGAGGACGAATCGCTAATGAGGGCGCGGGGGCTGTTCGGCGAAAGCCGGATATAACCTTGTGCGAAACTTTCCGCGAACTTGTCGACGAGACAAACTCTTCTTCTATGATGCTGAATTTGTTCAGACCGTCCCACGAGGCGCGATCCGCACTCTCCTGAATTAATTGTCGCGGTTAGCGAATGTTGAGTGTCCTTGACGAATCGCCCTTGCACCACGACGGGCTTACCTGCGAACTTTGAAACCGTGTACTTTGGTATACGTAGGTAGCTCGCGTTAGGTGTAGTATTGAAATTGGCCAGAGGTCAAGAATCCAGGAGGCGAGGGAGGCGGCTGCGGCGTGAGATACGCCATCAATATTAATGAGGCGACTGTCTCAACTTCCAACTCCTCGGCAAACTGGTCTCCCATCGTTGAACTCGCGGAAAGATCTAGTATCATTCAATTAAGTTTTATTCCACGCGGGTCGGGAGGGAACTCTACTGACGAGGGAAAACAAGTCATCAATTTTTATTTTTGTGTCGGGTTGTTTTCGCCTTGCGGAAATAGGGGAAAGAAAATGTATTAATCATGGAGATGTGGATGTAGGATAGTGTTTTACGTGTCGCTGAGCGTGGGAATGTTTTTTTCCAAAGAATTTTCAATTGCTAAATATACACGAATACATTTCCATACACACTATAAATGTGTAAAAATTGAGATCTACTACTTCTTTGCGAGTGTTAAATTTCTTGCAAAAAATAACAACAAGTCGTGTGAATATGTAATTGTGAATAAATCGAAATTGAATAATAATGACGCAGGTCTATCACGCATCGCGTATAGAGAGTTAGATATGCACGTAACAACGTATGACATAAATAAAGATGTGTACGCAGTGTATTGGAATGTACGTTTTATCGGTCTATAAATCTTTGCAACCGGGTGGCGGCATTCGCTCTGCCGCAGGGCTTCGCAATAGAAGTGATGGAATTCACGACGGAATAGAATCCGTTTGTTATTAGCACGTTCGCATAACTGAAATTCAACGTTGCGTATTTCTCGACACGAACGCGCTTTGCCTATAACACACGCATACACACACCCACACACACACACGCGCGTATCCTCTTGTGCCGGTATAGCTTCAACGATACGTATACGTGTACGTGTAACCACAGTGTAGGAGACTCGCGCGCGGCCAGATATTTATGACCTAGGGAAGAGGGCGTCGTGCTTTTCTGCCGCGTTCGCAAACTCATCGTTTTCCAACCAGATCGGGTTGTCGCGATAAGCCCCCGTAACCCCGCGCTCTCCGTTTTTCGGTTTTGCCCTTTATTCGGTACAGTCACGTAATATTTTACAACGGTAGTATATATATAATACAATGTATACGTTACACTCATATTGCGGTCACGATTTTGTCTCATTTTGCATGGGGACTCTGGGAAACGGAATCATGAATATATAATTAGAGGTAAATCTGTTTCAGGGGTGCTGCGGTTTATTATTATACTTATTATACGTTTATGTATAGACTTTGCTTCTGCACGCGGATATTGCCGGATTTTCTATAGAATAATACGCAGTTGCCGTGGGTGGTTCGAACGATGCGATAAAGTACAAGACTTTTAGTTTGCTGGCTTTCTCTCCCCCCTAACCGACCGTCAAGCGCGGTTTTATGTTTTCAACTTTTCGGCACTCTCGGGCTGACTTTCCCCATCGAGATTCCATTTCATTCGGTTCGGCTTGATTCGATTTTTACGATTGATTTACGACGCCGATAATTTATTGCCTTCCTCATCCTTCCGTATTTTTCCACCTTCCGCACTATTACGAATTCGAATTAAAAATAATTTTCAATCTGATCGCGTATCGCGATATTTATTTGGCGGCTCTACCGGCATCGTTATTGTCTACCAGGGTGGCAACAGACCGGGAAAACCGGGGATAGTCAGGGAATTTCGTCTATTTCGGAAAAAAGTTGGGGAAAATTTAGGAAATTATGATGGACCATAGGAAAAGACGTACTTATTCTATAAATCGTTCTCAAACTTCAGATAATTGTGGCAAGTTCAGTTGAGCTAACTTTCGAAAATGGTATTGTTCAATTTCTAATTATTTGTGTGAAACGAATGAATTATAAGTGTTTTTTAGATTCAAATTTATGTATTTAAGGTGCACAAGTTCTGGGGCTTTTGGTAATTAATTCTGCCCAACATTACCCAAGTTTCGTGGTAAAACGTCGCGGAATTATGAATTTTTTGACGGGAAAAGTCAGGGAATTTTATTTGAGTATGTGTCGAAATAATTTGAAAACGATTAGGGTCCCTCTCTCTCATCTCGTTCCGCGTCCGTATCTTGGGGGGGGGGGGGGGGGGTAATCGCGTGCTGAATATAAAAATCCATGCAGGCTGGCTCGTTGCGTGCGAGAAAAAGAATAATAAGAGAGAAATAAGAGTGAAAGAAGAATTAAGCAAGAGAACGAAAAAGGGATAAAAAGACGTGGCGAACGGTGGCCGGCCGGTTGGTCGAAGGAGGATGTACGCAGGGAGTTATGTTTGCTTGCCTGGTGAACATCGCCAAGCTGGCTGCCATGGTATTAAACTTATCTGTATTTTAATGCTCGCCGCTGCACGCGTGTCTCTGTGTTACATGCGTGAACGGAGCACAGGTATGGGTGAGATACGTATGCAAGAGATCCAATTTACTCTCCGCGGGTGCGAGGAGGAGGACGAGGAGGTGGACCAGAGAGACCAGGGCCAATTTCCTCTTCGTCATCGTTGCCAATTACCCACGCTACGCGCGACAAACTTCTGCACGTCTTTTTTATATCTGCTCTTACTCTTTTTTTTCTTTTTTCTTTTTTCTTTTTTCTTCTTTATTCTTTTTTTTCTTCAACTTTATACAGCTACGAGTTTCAATAATTTTATCGTCTCGTGACACTAACTACGGGGGACAAGGACAATTAACTAACGAACGAGTCACGAAATGACGAGGCCTCGTTCTTTTTTTCTTCCTCATCTTATCCGCGTTGTAAATATAATAGGTCGTATTTTTGCGTATAACCAATTATATCCTCGCGATACTTACTCCCATCTTCAGGATTTATTGATCTGCTTATAATCCTGCTCTGACCTCCTTATTTATTTATTTATTTTTTTTTTTTTCTTTTATTATTTTCTTTTCTTCCCCAACGAACAGGGCAGAATTGAATTACAATTTGCCTCCATTGCACCGCTGCAAATTCAACTCTGGATCAGAGTAAATAATGAGAAAGTTCCATACTCTCGGGAGAGGAGACAACGGATAGCACGAGCGTAGCTCACCGCACGAATCGTGCAAAATTGAAACAGGAAAGAAACGAATCTGATTTGTGAATCGAAAAAGCAGGCAGGCAAGAAGGTGAGCAGTTGGCTGGCTCGGTTGCCGGAGAGATGAGAAAAGGGAATTAACCACACGGTTTTGTGTCCCGCGGTTAACCCCTTTCTCTTCCTCCCCTATGACTCAAAACCCCGGAATCCCCCGTCGCGGTTTCATCGGCTGAGTTCATACGCTACTTTGACCACCAAAGGCTTTAATTGTATTATCCCGGGGCATCGAACTTCCTGGCCGCTGTGAAATTATTTCGGTTTAACGTTCAATTATATTGTCCGTCGCAAAGTTTCGGAGAAATTTCAAGTGTACTTCAAACTTGTATGTTTCTTGTTGTTGTTCTTGTTGTTTTATTCTTTTTTTTTTTTATTTTTTCAGTTACCGACACGTTAAACCGCAGGTGTATTGCATTAATGAAATTGTTGAGAAAGTGAGAAAGGGGTGGGGGGAGGGGAGGGATTCGTATTTAACAAAGTATACTTACATCGTGTCAGAAGGAATGTTACAGATCTACATCAATCAGCATGTTGTAGTCTCTGTACGGCTCGATTTAATCGTGAGATCGAATTCCGTCGACATTTCATTTGCATCAATGCCGTACCGTGCTCTTTTTCTTGGGATATTATTCATAGTTATTTCTCATGGATCGTAACTGGTTTCTCATAATAACTATATTTCACGCCGTGGTTATAATATGCGACGAATGCACAAGAATTCTGTTCACGAGATATGGAGGAGAGGATGACGAGGAGTGGGGAGAAAAATCGTCACCACTTCGTTGAAAATGAATTTAATTAACTCGAGCTCGAGTTTGAAATTGAAATTCCGATTCCTCTTTGGAAGTACCTACATTCAAAAGTGAGATTGAACCGAGGATGACGACTCGGTAATTTCGGTGTTTTCACGGTTGACGGTACATTGAAACTTCCCAATAGCGGGCACCTTCGGGACTAAAAATGTTGTCCGTTATTGAGGAGTGTCCGCTATTCGGGACAATATCAACGCGTAAAACGTGCTGTTGGAGATTTTTAGACTGTCCGTTATAAAGAGATGCTCGTTAAGAGAAGTTTCCATGTACATACATTACTTACGAACTGTATTTGAACGAACCGGCCATTTCGATCCAAGATAGAATCGGCTGTGTGCAATCTGCCGAAATCTCTTTACTCGAAATCGTTGTGACAACTGGACGACTCTACTCGCAGCGGTACAGGCGCACCGTTTACTTTAGCATCTTGCATTAGGAATCTCGGTTCCCGATCCGCAGGCCTTACGTCAGTGTCGAGGAGGAGGAGGCAGAGCGGCATAATGGTGAACTGGTGAACACGGGCACTTTGTCCGAGGAGAATGACGCGGAGCTGAATAATGGCAACGATAATACGACTCGTAAGTCGTAAGTCATGCTCGAGCGACGAACGACTATGCAATTGCCTGTACGATAGGTACCCAACGTAGGTACGTATACGTGCGGTACCGTACAACATGTACCAAGGCATGCCTATCTCATTATACGCCGGAGCCAAGACGTCGTCTTGTATCGCTCCGCATTGCACTCGCTTCAACTCCTCTATAACTTATTTATGCCTCGGTACATACGCCGTGACCACGCGTGCATCTGCCCCTCGACGCATTCACGCACGTGCTGTGCGGTAAATTCATCCGAATTATCCAGTTTCTGGCCCGTTACTTGCGCACAGGCACTCGCAGGTATGCAAGTTGCAAACGCTCTCGACTTGGGAAATTTGCCGCGGAGCGGAGGAGATTGGACGATGATCGACGCTTGGAACGTGGACCGTGATCTCCGAGCAGGCGGATATAATTGCATAATTTAAGGTCCCCGGGACGTACGACAAGAGACTTAAACTCTGCTGAGGTGGGTTGCTTCTACCTTGGTTAGACGTGCATCGCGCCAGTCACGGTGAACATTAACCTCCGTTATAAATGGGAATCGTAAAGTTTTTCCTTTTCTCCTCTTCTCCTCTTCTCCTCTTCTCCTCTTGTTCTCTTGTTCTCTCCCGTGCAGCGTATTCGCGAAATATTTTGGAATCGATGAGTGATTAACCCCTCGGTTGAAACTAACAATTGATACCCTTGATATTTATCATGAACAATAAATATCACTGCATCAAGTACTTCGTGTGTGGGTACGTATTTATCTTTTGTTACCCACGATTCCTTGTGATTTTTTCACGAGTGCAATTTCGGGCATGCGACCAAGCACCGCCTCGAATTTCTTTCGAACCAGCTTATAGGTGCAGCAGCGCACACGCGACCCGACGTTAGCACAACCTAGAGCATAAATTTCGTTTAACGACGCGCGAGCAGTCCCTGCCAGCTTGCCTATTAGCCACACTAGCTGCGGTCTTTAGTTTCGTCGTGTTTCGCAGAATCTATACATACGTGATGCGCGCAAGGTGTCTATGCGATTTCACTTCTTCGCAGAATACAGAAGCAAATGATTCTGGAGAAAGATTTTTTTCCTCAATTCTTTATCTTCACGGCGGCGGAGTCCTGATGACGCGCTTTTATAGGTTTAGCGAAACGACCCGCGCGGTGAGAGAGAGACGGAGGATGGTGAAGGATAGTGGAAGTTGAAGAGGAGTCGGTAATCGTCGCGATCGGGCGGACAATGCGACACGAGATCGGGGTATGGCTCGCTAATAAAACGCAGACCACTTCCCGGTGAAACGGGTCGCGTCGCATTCGGTCGACTGGTGAATGCATCGAGAAGTTATAGCCTCATAAATCCTCCGACCGGGCCAGGCCAGGGAGTGCGGTGGACAAAAAGAAGAGGGAATAAACCGTCTGCGGGAAAAGAGGAAGAAGCGGGGAGGATGGATGGATAAGTATTCATCCTCGCTCGGTATAATTCGCGGCCGTTGCAGATTAATTCGACCTCGATTTTTCCTCATACATTATTTCGTCCCACGTTCGTAAATCAATCAAACATTCATTCTCCTGTTCATTCTCTCTCTCTCTCTCTCTCTTTCGTTGTTATGCGGCAAATGACGTCGAGCATATCGATTGTGCTCACGCCTGCCGACTGGACGGTTCTTTCGACCTGGACTCACTCGAGCAATGCGTTATGTGTATTTACCCACGCTTCGCTAACACACCGGGAGCGTGCTGTAATTTGCGGTCTAGGTACTTATGATCAATTTTCAGATGCATTTTGCCACACACTCTCGGATTCCTATGGGAGAAAGTACGCGACGGTGTAGCGTATCTTCGGACAAGGCTTAAATATGTAACACGGTCGACGACGGATCCCTGCAGCGTATAGCAAACGATATTTACCGCACTGCCGAAGTTCCGCATTCATGTTTTACATTGATTAAGTTGTGAATTAACCCTTTGAAGCATACGTTTTTCCTCGCAGTCAAATTCCGTCGAAACTGGGTATATGAAGTTTCTTGAGGTCGCTGATTTCAAAAACGGTGCTAGATCTGAGTAAATTTAAAAATTCAAAGTTGCGGATCTGGTATGAGCGAATAGGATCTTTTTTTTTTTATTCTCAATCTGCCATCTTGAATTTTGAAATTCTGACGTAGGATTCGCTTTCGGCCACACCGAAAATCCCCGAGTAAGAAATGAAGAACGTTGCGTGTACTTCAAGTTACCGCTTGTCCCAGAATGCAGACAAAGTAGCGGTCTTTATAGAATCGTTCCCGCAGGAAAAAGTATGAGAGTATACGAGATCCGCGGGCAATTAAGCATCGGGGGTCCCCTCCGCCCGAGCGAGAAACTATAATTAGCGATAATTTATAGTCGGCAGAAATGACGTCAAGGTTAAATCAATAATCCCACCATCGCATTCAGGCCATTGTTAATTTATATGATCAATTAAACCCATCACCGCTAACCTCCATTCCAGTTACAGTTTATCAAGAATTACGAGATACGATTACACTGTCTACATCGCGTGGCTCGTCGAGTTCTGACGTACCTGCTACTTTTCTGCATCTCGGACGGCGGTCGTGCGCTTTCGACAAGTTATCACGTCTCATTATTTCTCCTACGTTGATTTAGCAAATTGGTCGTATTATCGCTGTCTGGCTGCTTTGAAAATATCGTTGCCATCCATCGCAATGAACCTTCGTCTCGGCTTTCTGGTATAAAACTACGTGTTAGTGATTTTTCTGCTTGTCGAGTTTCCACGGAACGTCTCCGTAGCCGGATGTTCGAACGTAACCGGCAGCGATAAGCTGTATCTTACTTGGAAATTGATGAATCAGAAGATGCGCGTTATCATTATACTTGTTTTCCATCCAGCCGTTACGCGCTTTACTGATTACAGGGTCAAACTCACATCAATACCCTACCATGCGATGTATTGATCTGCCTTGCGGTAGAATTACAGTTAACGAACCAATCGCTTAACACACGCGTCGCATGTACGCCCACGAACAGTAATTATTCGCTCTTTGTTCTCGTTTTACTTGTCCGGAGGATCGTCGTTCCAATTCGTTATCATCATAACGTACGAACTCGGTGCTCCCTCGGTACGGAAGAGTCTCAAGATTGAATGTGATCTGATTTTTAACGAGCGTAATCGAGAATCAGGTCCGTCGCATAGCTGTGTGTATAATTAAAGCGCGACGACTTTCACCGTCAACGCATTTATAATAATACTCTTGCACTTTGGATTCAATATACTTTTTTCGCTGCGAATCAGGTCAAGATGAGTAGGCGGGTACCGTATAACGTGTGAGATTGAGAACTACTGGTTTGGAGAACAACTTTGATGTATGGTGCGGTAATGACGGAAAGAAGGAGGGCACGTAGGTCGTAAAGATGGTAAAGATTGTCAGCGTCGTCGGTCTCAGGGTTCCTTTTCTTTTCTCCCCTATTATAGATGATTTCGATGTCCGGATGGATGTCGAGGTACATATATTATATACCTAACGTATAATACGTTACATCCGATGCTCGACTCTCGGACCGCAGAGAAAGGCTGAAACGCCGCGGATGATCGAGGAGTTGAGTTTGAGTGGCTGGTATATTAGTTTGAGAGTAAAAAATTAGAACGGAGCGCTCGAAATAATTCAGAGCCAATCGACGATGAACGGATTCGCGTGCCACTTTCCTTTACCCCCTCATGTATTATTCTTGATTAATAGAGGGACTCTGCCAGGTAGTTACGGCCGCAGTCCGACGACGAATGTTGGCGACGACACCCACCCCTAACCTAAATAACTGAGGACATAATTGATGTCACTTTTGTTTAACGCGATTAAAAACTAATACGACCAATGAGAAGCTGAATTTATGTATATGTATAAGGGTCGCGCGTATCCGACAGTTACTGCTATTATTAGGTCGCCATTATTGAGCTTGAAAATACCGAGAAGCTCGGCTCTTGGATTAATTTCACATTGTTTTCACTCGCCAGAGCTGAAATCTTAATTCCTGATTGTTTTTTCAGGTTGCTACGCGACCTTGGTGCCCGGACCAGGGCAAAACCAGGGAGATGACAAAGCTCTGCAACCATAAGAGGAAATTGCTGCTCCCCGTTGCCGCCGCGAGTCCCGTCGCCTCCTCGACCGTCTCCTGCGTCCCGGCGCCTCCAGCCTCGCCGTCGCCTACCTCATCCGACAAGTCCAAAAAAGGTGAGACGCATCTTGCATCACTTATGGTATCTCATACTACTTTTACACGTGCCGATGTCATGAAAATGGCGACAGTTCCGAATCATGAAACGTCATCACGAAATTACAGGTTGGACCACCTTGAGGAACTATTGAAAAGAATGAACCACTTTTTCGTACAGCTTCGATTTTCGTACTACGAATCATATCCGTATACTTGAATGTCTTAATTGCGGAAGGGGAAGGAGAGGGGGGTCGGGGGACCCGTTGCAATTCGATCATGCAAAAGAATCCGTACGATAAAAGGGAAGATTAAAAAACATCCGAAACCTGGGATCTGACGATGCGTACCTAAGTAGATCCACCGTCGCGATTCGTCCCCTACTTCGCGATTTAGTGAAAAATTTCATGAAACGAGGCGGATCTTTGAAGGTTACGGTGCGTCCCCGTACCTTGTACGTGCAATCCAAATCTCACTTTCATCGAATTTCGCATCGAAAATTTGTTTAAAAGAGTAATAATAAAGAGAAGGAGTGAGAACTTTGCTTACAAAGGGAATTTTCGAGCGTATTTAATTGAACGTGGAACATTATTTTTACTCCAGGGCAAACAGGCTCCGCTTGTCGATAGCGAGATGGGATGCGAAAGAAATGAAAAATGAATAAAAGGTATGAAAACCGTCGAGTCCATAATCGGAGTGTAATATAAAAATTCTCCCGAGCAGCGCCCCTAGATTACAAGACCGTACAATACATCATCCGGTGAATGTGTAAAAGAATAAATTTATTTCCCTCTGCTTCATGTATGTATGCATACATACATAAGTGTACCCACAATGTTGTTGGATGAAATATCGTATCTACTTGAATATACAGATGCCCAAACATATATAAACTATATACCTCCCGTATGTATGTATCTTTTACGCGGAATAAAATAATAATGTGAAATTCTTCTTATCGTTCGGTTACGTACCACCCTCCAGACATCAATACCAGATAGACTTTACAATCGGCGTCGTCGTTTTCCGCGTGACTCAGGCATATGAGCTATGTCCTTTTGTATACATGAAAGTTGGATTTTTCAACTACCGAGGGCTTTTCAACCTGGCTCAGACTCCCCCTCGACTGCAAGGGCACAGTATAGCTCTAATACGACTGTGAACCCGCGTTCTCATCTTTCAATGGGAAAATTCTCCTCTCGCAAACATGAAACTGTGGGTAAATTGTCTGTACATACGTACGTATACCTATGTAAAAACTTTTGGGATTGATTCGGGCGAGCGGATCTCGCGAGTTGTCGCGGCCAAGCGTATATTAGGAAAGTTTTCTCCGGACAGGCAAGCATCGCGGGGGTGCAAAAGGCATCCCCACCTTGTCACGATAGGAAATTCTAGACGTCGCTCCGCAGCCCTCTGCGGGTTACGTGTGTCCGTCTGCGTCTGCGCTCGCCTAGGTATACGTCTACGTTTACGTACGTATTTCATGCCCGGATCTATACGTATACGACGGCGATATAATCGACGTGGAACGAACGACGGAGCACGTGCCAACTTTTATTGGAAGAGGACCAAAAGTTTCACTTGGACGAGAACCGCCGCGCCGTGCGTCCACCGCCCTCGTGATCATTAGGAAAAAGTCGCGGTGAAGAAAAACGATGAAATTGCGGCATTAGCGGAGCCGCTGTGGCGTCGGCGTCGGCGTCGGCGTCGCCTCCCTTTCCAAGGCCCCGGTTTTACCCTCTTTTCCCCTCTTCGATTCCGATCTCTCTGGTGGTATTAAACCACCAATGATATATAGCCACACCCCATCCCACCGTCACTCCTCCTTCTCTTCTTCGCTTCTCGTCTCTTCTCTCGCAACCACCGAACCACCCCTAGATCTCCCTCTCGCTCTCTCTCTCTCTCTCTTTTGACTTTGCTTTCCAATAATAACCCCGCAGACAATCTCGTTTCTGCGAAAACAACTCCCGCAGACTCCCACTTCAAAGAGCAGGGGTTGAAAAATGAAATAAAAGAATCTACTACAGGACCACGTCTGCCTTTGTATACGTCATGTAAACTCTTGTATAGAGAACAAGTGCGGCATTGTTTTTGCCGTAATTTTACGAAATAATAAATATTAACAACCAAATATTAATATTACGTCACTTATACCTGATCCCAATTATTATACGTGTACTGAGGTTATTGAAGGAAAGTATTTTTCAACAATCGCTACAAGGACATCGAACGTCCTGTTATTTAGGAATGCGAAAATGCACCTTCTTTGGAGAGTGAAATTTCTCGAAGAATCGCAATTTCTTTCATTCGAGCGCTTATCCAAGTTATTCGCCGTCCCTTGAGAACAGGCGGTGACGCAGATTCCTGTTAAAAGTCCAGCGTTAATGATTTGGTTATAAAGCAGCCTTTGAAGTAGCGCAGTCAGAGGGAAATTCCAGGATAGGTTGTACCGCCGCCCCGTTTTAATTCAACCTGTCTTCGACGAAGTAATTCTTGATTGTACGTCGGGTTTACCGATGATCGTATTACGCGCTGCTGAAGCGGCGCGGCAACAATACCGTCGCTTAACCAGGGCTGTTATAATTACGATTGCAATCGTAGTTGCAACGAACAAAGCACCGCATAATAGACCCAAGTTCTGGTCGATATGCGTATGTTTATTAAGGGATAATTGATCCCTCGTATCGCATATTGCGTAGCGGAGATCGAAAGTAAGTGGTGATAAATCGTTGGAGAGTGATTGTCATGAGAGGGTAAGATTGTTTATCGGTTGAAATATTGTTGATAGCCTTCGTATCCCCTCCCTCTGCAGGGTATTGCCGATATAAGTCAGCGTTTCGTATACATACCTTATACCATCACGGCTCGCCGAGCAAATATACGGCGATGTAACCGAAAAAAAGCTTTCCCTCGAATACCCCTCCCATCCGATTTAAAAGCTACCCACGTCTTTTTACCCGCAAGCGACAGGATATAACAGCATTTATCAATACATCATGCCCCGTGCTCGCAGACCCTCCGGATACGAATTCGAAAACCTCAATAATCCTGCGCTCAAAAGATGGAAAAAAAAAAAACACCCACCTCCATTCACTACACTGAGCTCCCTATAACTAAGCCTGACTCTACACATTTGAAACCGGACCAATTCAGTTTTCGGTACCCTTACAAGAATTCGGCCGGGGATTACAGTGCGAAGAATCGCATCGTTTTGAGCCGCGAGCCTTTAGTCAAAGATGAGTTTCTGTACTACTCGAAAGTGTTGAGATCGACTTCTAGATGTTTTTCATCCTATGATACATGGATACGATTGCGATACCAGTATTCTCAATCGTTATGAAAGCCGAGAGTATTTTTCCATACCGGAGCGTAACGAGAATTCTAGGAAAAGTGCGATTTTCTTGGCTAACCGAAAACTGGCTTTTCGACGTTCTATACTGCCGTAATTCGATTCCCGCGATAACCGCGGGGAAAAATCTAGGAACAAAAGGATATTAAATTTCCGGGAGGTTGGTATTAAACTTTCATCGCTTCGT